>NC_056727.1:641224322-641241822 GCF_019279795.1 Protopterus annectens | reverse complement strand
CTTTACGTTAGGCGGATGCTCTAACCACTATACTATTGGTGTTCTGCTACATTTATATGTATACCCATGGTTCATAGCTACCCTAACATGTGCCTCCACGCTTCACTTGCACAGCAGGCATCCATTCTCCTGCTGGGAAAACTGCAGTACTACACATGCGACATTCCCTATTCCCTACTGCTCTGGACCAGTGCTGCATGTTTACTCACTCCAAGGATATTCAGAACTCCGAAGCTTATAGTCTTGGCACACACGTGTGTTTGATTATCATGGTGTTAATGTGGTCATCTGGGTTTAGTCTTGTCCAACTGGAGATCAGAACTGCCCTGTACCTGTTTAAAAGTCAGACTTAGCACATGGACAGAGTTGGTCCCAATTTTAACATTCTACCTGTGTTTACAGATGCAGGGGTTTGGATACCTCTGACCAGATTATTATGTTGGCACTACATAATACAGTGTGGGAGGTGGTTCCACTGGTATTTCCCTTCACGTTCGTTATGAATTCTTTATTGTGACCATGTTCGTTAATTTATAAAGATATATATATATATATATATATATATATATATATATATATATATATATATATATATATGTATATATATATCTGTCTGTACATACACCTACATACCTATTTACATTTCCCATACAGCTGATTGTCCACCGCGCATCCCCGCTGCCTTTACCTCCCTATATCCTAAGGATATTATTCTGGCCATCACTTATGACTTCACTACAGGTATTCAATAGTACTGTCAACAAATGTGACAGTTGGTTGGTGTACATATGTGTACGGACCTCTCACTCAAACACTCAGGGACTAATTTCAACAGGGACAAGGCAAGGACAAATCAGGGACAATCACAGACACTTTTACAATACTAGTACTATTAACTTAAAACGTGTTGACAGATTCAAAGCATATGTATTAATACTTATTTTCTGAAGTTAAAAGCATCTATTACTCTTAATTATTGTCATTATTCATTCAAGTGTCATTCAACACCTTTCCTCCAAAGGTCACTGGTTTTAGGAGGGATTAAGAGGCTGGCCAGTTGTGCGAATGCTCTGACCATTGGTAGGGTTGCCCCATTTTCATATGTCCAGGATGGGATATATTCAGGACACACCAGATTTTTTAGGCCAACACATACCCACGGTCCGTACAGGGTTTAGAACTTTAATTATTTTCCTAGATGAGAGCTTATTCCTGTAGCACTTTAGTTGCTTATTCTGTTTCTTGTAAGAGTTACATATTTTCCATACAGAAATAACTTTTTTAGGCAACTGTTACATGAAATATGGTACATAGTTATTTCTTACAATCACAGGACATTTGTCATTGTATCATTCTTGGTCAGGACACACCTACCCAAATAGGGACTGTCCCTCACAAAGTGGGACAGGAGGTACCCTGCTTACGTCAGTGCCTTAATCACCCTATATCCAACTGCCACTATGCGAATGTGTACAGTATATTTTCTCGATAATTCATGTGGGGAGCTATGCATCATGGGCAGGTGTTTGATCCCGGGTAGTAGGTTCTGCATGACTGGCTGGAGGCTGAGCAGTCTCATGAACCACTACTGCACATACAACTTGTGTCCAGATGTCTACAGGACTGGACATCATGTAGTGATACCAAGTCTGATGTTTACATGTTCTGAACAAGTGCTGTGCATGAATAAGCAACACATATAGGGTGTCGGATAACATCAACACACTGCCCCCCCAACAGGTACACAATCACATATCCATGAACACTACAGAGCCCCTGTAACCATAACTATGATGGTACAAGGTGCACTCAGGCTACATGTGACCTGCCCACATCCCTGGTTGTATCATACACATATGGCAAAACAGTTTGCTCTACACATACACATCATGTAAAACACAGCTTCATGTCAGTCTGTGAAAACACTGAATGGTGCAAACCAACAGTTATCACAACCCACAAAGTAGAGACACCACTCATAATGGGAGGCACTGCACTATTACCCTGCTGAGTCTGGTCTGAAAGTCCATGAACCTTAATCAACGTATATGTTGTTAGCAGTACAGATGTAGATGACAGTACGGATGAATTCACACTGCATATCATACCTGTGACAGGTCATAGGACATCATCACCCATACTGTGTTCCACCTACACTCAGTATACTAGATGTACCTTTGTATGTCACAGGAGTGTTCTGCCAGTGGCCGGTTGACAGAACCAACACTACAAAAGATGTCTGAGTGATATGTGCATATCACAACAGTGGCAGCTACAGTAAAAAAGGGTTAATTTGTTGTACTCCCCCTCATTGTAGCCCATACCACACAGACAAATGGGAGGCATCTGTTTATGTAAGTATGTGAATGGTTATGACCTAGGAGCAATAGCTGACTCAGTGTTGTGGACAACATACAGAATGGGCTTTGTGGGTGAGGTGCCTGACATATGTGTACAATCAGACAGCTGCATATTGCATTGTCACTGCTAGGTTAATAACCCTGTACCCATGAACTCCAACCTAGGCAGCGGTCAACATAATGGACACTGTGTGTAAGGGATGGTGCTGTGCAGTTTATCTCCCTGAGCTAGTGACTTCAGCAAGCCTATTAGGTAGTCATAAGAGGCAACCCTAGTCATGACAGGGTGCCATCCATGAGCATGGAGATCATTGTACAGCCATACTCATCACTCAAGTGACCAATATCGGATCACATATCACCTTTAAGGGGTATTGCCCATGCTTGGATGGGTAACACCAGACTTCACAATCCTCATCACCAATATGTAGCATGCGGCCTACCCTGCATAAAGACATGTCCAACACTGTGATGTTGGACAGGCTACACGTACATATCCTGATCTGAAATACATACGTCATGGACAGCCACCTTCCTAGTACAAGGATCGTCACATGCCGGACAGATCCTTGTGCCATACATGTTACATACTCCTGCTTATGCAACCCTGTCCAGCAAAGCTGCACATTTCATCTCTGTCAGACATGGTGTGATGACTGCATGGCAGATGTATCATTAACCATCTGGATCAGTTATGTGGCACTGCTTCACCTGGCACTGGGAACATTGCTGTCGGATACAGCTAGAAAACCTTACATCCTATGCTTATACATGACCCAGGGCATACACACTACTACACGACCTTGGCTGTATATGTATAGTTGATAACCATCCCTGCAAATACCATCCGGCTAGCCATTGTCCCATGTGTATCACATGTGCAACACAGGCGATATGTGGCAGGATGGTGAACTGCTGTACAGTGCCGTGTAGAAGTATGTGGCAAAACACATGCATGTAAAGGTTTCCGTGTGCATGTCTGCATTGTTACAGGTCATGTCATTTAAGGTAGTGTATGTGTTGATATGTGACATATACACAGCATCAAGGTCAACAGCATTAATGTGGACACATCCAGGCATGTGCTGATAGGTAAGAACACCAGTACAGGTAAACAGACATGCCCACATCAAGACAGCATTTACATGGAGTATGAACAATGTAATCAGGTGACACACATATATGGTGATAATATCCAATCCCCATTGGGTGTCACATGTGTGCGACACAAACATGTCAGTGATGTCAGTGTCATGAAGATTTGCAAAGACAACTGTTCATATGTACTAAATGTAATACACATGTATGTGCAGCTGTATCTCTGTGCATCTCTGAGATACTGTGACCTGTCTCCAACATTATGTCTTCAGATATGCCTCGAGCAAGGCTCCCAGGTTATAGCCATTTGGAGGATGAGGCCCTTATACCTTATCTCCAAGACAATTATGATGTCATGTTTAGCCATGTGCCACAGCATGCACAGCAGTGTGATGACCTGTGGCAGGAACATCGCAGGAGGGTTAATGATGTGGGTGGCCATAATCGCACATACCAGCAGGTGCGCAGACCCTGCACGGACATGATCAGACATGCAAAACAGTGTGCAAATGCAATCACCAGGGAACAAGGTGCAACAGGTGGTGGTCTACCAGCCCAGTCCCCACCTACATGTACCGAGGAGCTACTGGCCAACCTGGGGACACCATCAGAACAGCATCCACAAAACCTAGCTGCCATCGTGGAGGTGCGTGTCTCTCAACCACCGAGCCGGGAGTTGCCTGGTAAGTCACTGCTGCACATATAACTATTATATCCCATTTAGTTGCATGTGTCACTGTACAAAATGTAATGTAACATCATATGCAAGGCATGTATACACACATGCCGCATACTATAGTATGCTATTTTATGTATGCACACATGTACATACTCCATAGTATATCCTATTGTACTGGCGAATGTGTTAACATGCACATTGCACACTATAGCTGTCATACAATCATGGATAATGATCATACTGCTGTGTTACCCCTATATAGGTACCTCTGGCGTTCCGCAGAGACAGCAGGCCTTTGCAGGTGAGACAGTTATAAGTATCAGGCATGTTAATACACAGATCTATTTGCCATGTGGCCAGTTAACACATGTACACATAATGTATGGTCCGGTCACAATATACAGGTCGCATCTTTAATCCATCACACTGGCTACCCATATGCAATACTTACAAACTAAAGGAAACACCGACATGAAACCGTATAAACTGCCATTGCTAGATGTGTGGACAGCTGGGCATACAACAGTGGAGGTTTTGTTCAATGTAGGAATATGTACTATACATCAGAACTACACATGTGGGGTACACAAACAATACCACACAGTGAGCTGGTGTATGGGCAGCACACAGGATTCACCATTGTGGAATAATGCCCTGCAATGAGTGCACACATTGTGATGTGCCATCTGACATGTCCATGACATGTAGTGGTCCGGCTGCAACATTGTCTCACTATCCCATAAAACATACCCCACATACCAAACATACAACCCTTTGTCTGCATAACCCTGTGGACAGTGGAGTATCTAACATCTATGGGTGTATGTTATATGGGACAACACAGGCATGTGAGATAGACGGCCATCACAACCATTTGGCCAACACATGTTCACACATGGCCATGGAGGATGGCCAGAGGCATGTAGCAACACACAGTAGATGTGATGTATTTGTGTGTACACCCTGTTGTACATTGGCTCCACATGGTCCAACTATACCCTTTGTTGAATGGTTATATTGCAGATGTGGAACACTGGGCATCCTACAAGCCTGTGCACAGCTTGTGGAGGCATCACTTAATTCGACCACATAAGATGTGTTGACCATCATGACTGTGTCACAGCATGACAGTAGTCACCTGTACAGCATCCACATACATACACAGACAACCACATCAGGCCGCAGATACAGTACATTCCCCTTGCTGCTGTTGGACATCACTGTCAGCCGTGCACCTCGTGTGTGTTGTACACAAATGTCATGTGGGACATGGTGTATTGACAAGTCTGCCATGTGTGGACATGGTTGCCAGGCAGCTAAGATATGTTAGGAGATGTGCAGGGGTGTCATCCGTATGTCCTTTGGTGACCAGTCACACATGACACATCATGGTTTAGTGTGTATACACCTCAGCGACGTGGGTCACAATCCACAGTATTTATGTATTGTGTATGCACACAGTCATGGCTATGCACTGTGCGTGTAATCCACACTGTATAGCAATAGAGATGCCTCATGATTCCATGCAATGGCACTGTGTCTGTACTTCACACTGTATAGCAATATAGATGCCTCATAATAACCTTCAGTGGTCATGCACATCTGCTAAAAGTGAATTCTATCTGTAGGACGTACAGACAACACTGCAATCTGACACCATTACGCTGCTGTACATGTGTCAGGACACCATTGTGTCAAACATGTATGCATGTCAATGCACACATCAGCAGATTACATGTCATACTACATTTTAATGTCAAGGTCATATGCCTCACATCAGCCATGTGTACTGTTAACCTGTGCTGGTCGACATGGTGTAACACAGGGATGCATGCTTTCTACCATGATTGTGTGAAATGCATGGCTTCTGCTATGACACATGCTTGCTGTTGTGTGCAACCCAGGGATGTATGATAACTACCACTATTATTGTCTGAGCTGCATGCCGTCTGCTGTATCACATGCATATTGCATGCCTTCTGTCAAATCACATGCATGGTGTGTGTGTGTGTGTGTGTGTGTGTGTGTGTGTGTGTGTGTTTGTGTGTGTGTGAGTGTGGGTGTGTCTGTATTGTAATGTAGAGTCTTTGCTTGCCTTCACAGGTGATGTATGTGCATTACCCTCCTGCAGTCCATCTGATGTTAGTGTCCCCACAGACTCTAGCAGTGATGATGAACATATGCTTGAGGCACAGACAGGGTTGTCAGGGGCTGAATCTGTGCCATTGGTTGCCATTCTACCTATATCCCCCTCACCCCCGCACACAGTTCTCATGCCAACACATACCCCATCACCAGTGGCCATAGAGGAAGGACAGTTAGCGTGTGGTAGCTTGGAACAGGAAAGTGTGGTGGCTACGGAAGGTGTGTATTCACACCATGGTGTCAGTCAAATGACTGCAGATGTGCCACACAGGCATGTGGCCAGTGCTGCTCATAGGAGGACCTCTGGCCGACATGCCCCTGCAGGACAAAGTGCAGCAGCTGGTGTCACCAGATGCATGCTTCAGACTTAATGGCGGCACAGGCACATGCTGAATGGCAGAACAGAGAAGGGCAGAGGCTTCAGAGGGCTGCTATCTGTTCTTTAAATGACAACATCCAGGCATTGGCAAATGCTCAACAGCAGATTGCTGAAGTTTTGGACAGACGATTGGGTGACATGGTTGGAATCCTTGACAGTGGCATGACAATCCACCAGTTTGAGCTGTCTGTGCTGGAACATCTGGTAGGAGTGAGGCGTAGGGCACATGGATGTAGGCCAGCTACATCACCTGATGCAGGTCTACATGAATGAGCTACCTCACATGCCTGCTCCCATAGTGGCGGTAGCAGCAGCAGTGCAGCTGGTGCCGCGCTGTCCACACCAGGACACAGTAGACCACGTGGATGTGGCCCTGGATGGTCCCAATGGGGACACAGTTCCAGTGGACATGTGTCATCAGACAGTACTCAATCTGTACCTCTGCCTGGTAGTGCCCGTGCAACCCCTGACAGGCACAGGTCACGTGGCCGTGGCCGGACACCGTGAGCTGTAAATTCTGGTCTGTACAGTCTGGAGCTGTCAATAATACCCCTGTGTAGGCCAGACACATGGCAGAACTGTGTGTATACATGCATGCACAAACCAGAAACATCTGTAGGGCACCGCAACACTCACATGCATAACAACCACACATGGCCAATTAGATCACAGGCCCTAACCCACACACATGATGTCATCCACTGGTGCAGCCTAGGCCCCTGGCAAACATTATCACCCTGTGCATATGATGATGCCTGTGCCGTATCCCTGTCATCCACACCATCGGTGCAGGGACATGCTCATATGACCTGATGCACAGGGTGAACAGAATAGGGAGATAAGTGTATATTACAATTGTTGTGTACTGTTGACACTCAGTAGACATACCATGTAGTACAGGTTTAGAATGCATTGTTTTCCATTCACAGTATGTGTCTTGGTAACAACTGTAACAGCATGTTGGTAATGATGCTCTGCTTCCCTCCTTCAGGTCTAATTGCATGTGCCATTGAGTACCAGTGTTTGCAGTTTCCCATGTGTAAATGTGGACTACTCACAGGAATGTATGGCAATACCAGCATGCTATACGTAGCTTCAACCTCACTGTTAGAAAGGCTGACATTCCAAAGATGTCTACACATCTACTGATCCAGGAGCATGTGAGCTGTGTACTAAGCTACAGTGGCTAGAGACATGACATCCATACTGGGTGACATCACAGGTACAGTTACATGGTGCGGGGAGTTTATATAGCAGTCTAGCTGATGTCAAGGGTAGAGGACAGTTGATAGCATGAGGCCTCACTGTGTAGCAGTAATACACATTCACATTACAGGATGAGAACACATGACTGCACACACACACACACACACACACACACACACACACACACACGTAATCACACACATGTATTCAGACCAGACCTCTCAACCAATTGGGGACAGATTTCAACAGAATCAGGGACAAGTCAAGAAAAAATCAGGGACAATCAGGGACACTTTTAAAATATTAGTGCTATTAACTTGAAACATTGACAGAATCAGATCATATGAATTAATACACATTTTCTGAAGTAAAATAAGTTTATAACTCTTAATTCTTGTCATTATTCATTAAGTTTAATTCACCACCCTTCCTCCAAAATTCACTAGGTTTAGGATGGATTAAGAGGGACAGAGTTAAAATTTGAGTCAAAATCAGGGACATCCCTGAAAATCAGGGACAGTTGAGAGGTATGATTCAGACACAGTAACACGCCCACACTCACAGGGTCAACGACACTGTAACACACACACACACTTGATAGTGTTGAGGTGAGGACCCCTGCCTATGTGGTAATCACCATTACAGTACTGTGCACCCACATGATGCGACACAGAGAATGAACATGTACAGGTAGTCAGTAATGCCTAAGATCGACAGCATCAACAGGGTAGTAGATTGCATCACCTGGAGGGGTTAGTGGTCCTATCTGTTCACTATGGTAGCATACATCCTCACTCCATGGACCAGACAGCCATACATACATACACACACACACTGTGGAGACCACAATTGAATGCACCTATGCCATGCACATACAGATAGCTTACATGTGTGTGATACACACACCACCCCTGTCTATGTCTTGCTTTCTACACTGCAGTATGTACAGATCTCTACAACAGTGTACAGGGGTGAGTAACAATTGGGATGTATTCCCCACCATACGTGGCATATATGGACACATAAGCAAACACACATGGCAGTACTGTGTATCAAACGCCTGCTATCTTATGATACGTATGACAGACATGCAGCAGTATTGCCTGCATTACAATGTGTACCGATGCTACCTTTGGCAATTGTGCTGCTATATGCACATGGGAGGTCTTAAGTGTTACAGGTGTCAAGTGATTTACAGTCATTGACACCCTGACCACTGTGTAGGTTGTAAGTCTTCCCCTGCAATTAACAGAAACATAGCTTAGTGTTTGCACATGTTATGGTAGGACGGCTTGTGACACACCTGCGAGCTGTCTTCAGCAAACATCCATCTGCAAAGTTGGCCCACCACTTTATGTACACACACCCATCCATACCTGATGTACATCTTACAGTACTGTCAGTATTTCACCATATACAGGTGCCAATGATGGGGCTACATTGCAACAGCATGTTGTAGTAAGACACATATCAACTGCAAACATCAGCTACTGCACATGCATGGTAGCTGAATGCACACCAGTACATGCATGTGTGTGTAGGTCCTACATTCCTGTCATTTAGCCATGTTTGTAGGAAATTGCAACTGGTGGACATATGTGATGACATACATGACACATGGACTGTTGTATGATATGATAGTTGTCATGGGTAACCAGTAGAGAGGGAATGTTAACTCAGTCAACATTGCTATCACACCTTATGTACTGTTAGCATTCAACAGCCATGGACCTACCTTCCATGTGCATGTGTGTAATTGCTGAAGCCACCAGTCTGCACGTAGGACAACAACAGCTATGCTATGTACATATGTGTTGTGTGTGTGTGTGTGTGTGGGACATGTACATATCCATGGCAGGTACATGTATGTCATATCCAAACATGAGTGTGTTTACTGGTGTACAGCAACAGTTATCTGTTACAGCTGTATATGACCCAGGGCCCCTGTTATGTGTACAGCTGACCTGGTTATGAACATTGGTATCACTGCATTGTATAACACATGATGGAACTGTGTCAGTACATGGGTCGTCTGCACAGTTGCTGTAGAGATAGGTACAGTCCACTGGTCATGGGTAACATGGTGTTGTACTAACGTATGTTCTGCCACATGTATGGATATGTGTTGCTGGTCCAAGAACATGGTGATGTCTGAGGGCTACATCCTAGAATGCAGCTTTTGACACTGTTATCTGCACCTGACACATCTGTGATGGCTTTTGAGGGTGTACTGGTCAGTACCTGTGAGTGGCCTACATGTACGTGGGGACACCACCACCTGGAGCAGTCCATAACGGTGTTATGGCCCACATGTCTGTATCTGAGGTATACGGTGGTAGTGCTACTGTACACAACTGAGCCTTCAGCCAGGTGTTCCTCACTGCACAGATGTCAATATTCCCCATTGTTGGATCTAGATTGGCAGCTGTGATTACGAACGCTACACATCTAGCACTGTTTAGCATACACATACAATGCAGTTGTCCACAAGGTGTCAGGGTGTTAACCTGGTCGTAGGACATTCATCTATGAATGGTACTATATGGGTGAAGTAGCCACTCCTGGCAGAACATCACCACGGGTGGCATTAGTGTGCCAGGTTTAGATTGGTACATCTAAGGTGATGGACAGCAGCAAACATTGTGTAGAAGACCAGTGCCAGATATATGTAGTGCAGTGTTCATGCTAACAATGACAACTGTCAACACACTGTGCCCTTCTGTGTTTAGAATCAGAGTGCATACAAAACAGCCCTTTGCTACTAAGTGTGTGAGCATGCCCAGTGACACCTTCTGTCGGTTATGTGCCTCTATGTGTATGGGCATGGCCATTGTAATCCTGTATAGTGATAGTGGTCATCCAGACAACAGATGGCCATACCCCACTTCAGGATGGATTCCTACATTGAACACACTGGTTCATAGGTATGTACATCGTAACTGCCAGCATCCATGTCTATGTCCGCATTCCTAGAAGCTTATATTGATGGTCTTGAAAGGTGTAGTGTCTGTGGCGCATCTCGTATCTATGTAGTGTTGTAATAGTGGTCCATAGATAGGCAGTTGTCCTGATCACACTACTGGCGTGTGTTTGTCTCCGTCTGCCTGGGGACAGTAATATGCTTTTAGACTGCTCACACTCCATACAATCCCTATCGGTGGCTTTTCCATTGCTGATGATGTCACCCACCTAGAAGTATGCCTCTGTGAGTGCAATGATCCAGTAATCTTAATAGCGTGTTCTGTAACTGCATAATGCTGTAGTGTGATAAGGTAGCTAGGTGTATGTTCTAATCCCAGCCATGCCAAGTGTGTGTGTGTGTTTCCATCGGTCTGGGGACAGAGTAATGCTTTTAGACTGCTCACTCTCCATACAATCCCTATCGGTGTCTTTTCCATTGCTGATGATGTCATCCACCTAGAAGTATGCCTCTGGGAGAGCTGTGAACCAGTAATCTCGGTAGCACATTCTGTAACTGTGTAATGCTGTAGTGTGATAAGGTAGTTAGGTCTATGTTCTAATCCCAGCCATGCTAATTGTGTGTGTGTGTTTTCATCTGCCTGGGGACAGAGTAATGCTTTTAGACTGCTCACTCTTCATACAATCCCTGTCAGCATCTTTTCCATTGCTGATGATGTCACCCACCTAGAAGTATGTCTCTGGGAGTGCAGTGATCCAATAATCTCAATAGCATGTTCTGTAACTGCGTAATGCTATAGTGTGATAAGGTAGTTAGGTCTATGTTCTAATCCCAGCCATGCCACTTGTGTGTGTATGTGTTTCCATTTGCCTGCGGACAGAGTAATGCTTTTAGACTGCTGACACTCCATACAATCCCTATTGGCGTCTTTTCCATTGCTGATGATGTCACCCACTTAGAAGTATGCCTCTGGGAGTCGTGTGTCTCAGTAATCTCAGTAGCGCATTCTGTAACTGCATAATGCTGTAGTGTGATAGAATGGACAGGTAGGGGTTCTATTCCAAGGCATGACAGGTGTGTGTGTTTGGCAATCAAATCTTATGTGTTGGTATCTGTGAGTGGCTAGCTCCAGGATGTGTTGAGCGTGTTTTGTTGTTTTCCTGTATAGTGTCCATAAATGTCACAATCACCCAAGAAACTGGGTTGGCAAGACATACACATACATTCACCAATAGGTCTGGTGAGTAAATGTCAGCAGCCCTAATCTTACCCTTAATACAGTCTGACCCATGTGACACAACGAAACACACTTGCCTTGATAGTAACACCAGTACATAATGCAGGAGGCACATGTGGTTTCCTTTTCATTCTTGTCTAATGCTTTGGTGTCATGTGGTCTGTTGTTGTGATATATATTCTATATCTACTTATGTGTGTGTATATGTATATGTGTGTGTGTGTATATATATATATATATATATATATATATATATATATATATATATATATATATATATATATATATATATATATATATATATATATATATATATATATATATATATATATATATATATATATATATATATATATATATATATATATATATATATATATATATATATATATATATATATATATATATATATATATGTGGACATTAACACACATAAATGTACATGATGGAATACATGTCCTATACTGTTGAATGCCTGTGCTGGAATATCTGTACGTGATCACCTCGGATGTATGTATATCTGCCAAGGCTTAGTGGTAAAGCACATCGTCTGTGGTGTGCAGGGTTCGAGTCATGTAGAGACTGTTATTTTGTTGCTGGGAAGAACAAGGGACATTGAATATGATGATAGTAAGGTGCTTTTAACCAGTTGTGTGCAGATCTGCGTGACAGTAAGCAGTGGTTATTATTTTGGAGGCTCAGTATGGGTCATGTAACTATGCATTAGAAGACAAAATGAGGTTGAAAATAGTGAATTCCGTTTATCCCCAGGGTGTGATGCAGATCCCAAGAGTGTTTGTGTATAGATAGCCAGGTGCAGGACTTGAATAAAGGTGAAAACATGGGGGGAGGGGTGTCAGGCGTACTGTATGTACATTGGGGCCCTGTGTCTCGGGATTGCTCCTGCCTTAGCATGCCTAAGCTAGGGGTGTATCTATACCTGCCTAGTGCAATTGCGAGGGACAACAGCAGTAGGAGAGTAGTCAAAGTGAACAAGCTGCGCAAACAGGTAATAATTAGCACAATCAGCAGATTACTGGCATAGCCCGCCCCAGAACACTACGATAAAGTGAGCAAGCACCATACACAAGGGATTTTTCCACACTCTACACCACCGGTATATACATGTGGGGAAATTTTTCGAAACAATCCAACCAAAGGAGAAGGGCCACAGCAGGCAACATAGACCAACATGTGCAGGAGGCTGAGGGTGGTGAGGATGTGAATGCTGCCGAACAACCCTCAGTGAGGAGACAGAGAAGACTTTATAGACCCAGGGTAACCTAACAGGGGCTACATGAGCTGGAGATAGTGGAGTGCTATGGAGTGGACAGAGACCTCCTACAGCAGATTGTTGAGCTGTGCCGGCCACACCTGACACATCGAACAGGCTGAGGGAAACCCATCCCAGTGGCTACCAAGGTATGTGTAGGCCTAGGTATACTAGCCACAGGTACCTCCCAAAGCACAACTGGGGATATCATGGGGATCTCACAGGCATCTGCATCCAGAGTATTGCACCAGTTCCTAGATGCCATGTCATCACATGCAAGGGAGCACGTACATGTCCTCAACACATGTGAGGTGTTAACCAGCAATATGCGTCTCTTCCACCAAATGGCAGACTACCCTGGGGTAGTGGGTGCTATAGCCTGCATGCATGTATGCATCAAAGCACCACCCAGTGAGCAGGATAGAGCCTACATTAACTACATGGGCATCCCCTCCATCAACTTCCAGGTCATATGCGATGCCCAGCGCATTATACTGAATGTGTGTGCTGGCTGCCCTGGAAGCTATGACGATTCCGATATATGGCATCTGACACAGCTGTACCACACCTTTGCCAATATGGACATCCCCTACAGTCACCTAGTGGGGGATGCTGGGTAACCACTGGAGCCATGGCTGATGACACCCATCAGCAATGCACACACACCTGAACAACTATGCCATAATGAGGCACACGCACAGGCAAGACATATAATTGAGCATGTGTTTGGGATGCTCATGTCATGGTTCCAGTGTCTGGACACATCCGGTGGAGCCTTGCAGTATTCACCAGCTACATGCACCCAAATTGTTATGGTATGTGCTATGCTACACAATATGATCCTGTGGAAACAGGTGCAGCAGGAACAGCATGGGGCAGGGCCACACAGCCCCCCACCAATGCCAAGGCCTGTACAGGCACAGTGTGACTCGGAGGAGGAACTACCTGAGCTGGACCCAGTAGGCAAAAGGAGGCATGCCCAGTATGACCTGCCCTTGGCAAAGAGGCAACGCATAGCATATGCACTGACACAGTAGGTACCCAGGGAATTCCACACTCTCTGACTCGCACAGACAGTAAAAGGGATGCCAAACACGACACTACCTGTGCTCAGCCATGTATAGGATGTGCACTGTGTGCATCTGACATAGGCAGCCCTCCAGCACCATCCTCAGCTCTGGCACACCCTCAAGGTAAGTCAATCAACCTACCAATTGGCAGTTGTATTAGAATGTGTTTTTACCTGTAGCTATGGTATGGATGTGAGCATGCAAGGGAATTTGGTGGCCGAATGTTAGGGCAGCGGACAGCACATGTCCATTGTGGCACCATGACATCTGTAGCACATACCCGGGTCACAATAGTAGCCAGTAGTACACAGGGTGTCCTAACCCACTGCAGGTTATGTGCTGAAAATCATGTAGGTACATATAGCCCACACAGGTCTCGACCAGCTGGACAGGTGTAGACCAGTACAGACAAATGCTGTACAATGGCCTCTGAATATGCCCAATGGATGACCCTCCCCCCCAGAGACCACACAGACAGACTACAGCAGGCCAGGCAGTTGGATGTAGGTTGTGAAGGCTAGGAAGTCTGAAACCAATATGTTGGTAATTAAAGCTAGGATCTGAAGTACACTGGTATGCCTCTAGCCAGCACATTAGGTAGGTTCACACACTGAAATGGAGTACCTGATATACCAGTACAGTAGTAGCAAAAGTGTACAACTGTCAGCTGTGCACCCCTTCCAACGTACACATGTAACAGTCATGTGCGCCCCCGGTGCTGTGTAGGAATGTGAATACAGTTGGATGTCCCCCACGCTGTGCAGATATGTAGCAACAGTCAATAACACATGACCAATGGATACCCTGCAGGCACAGCATGCCACATATCAGTGTACAATGCAGGGGTCGGCACCACAGTACTGACTACCTGGACATGTAACACATGCGATCCAGTTGACCATACTGGGCATGCTCAAACACATGAAGGTATGACGGTAATGTCAGTTGACAACATACATAACAGACATAGTGGGCATGATCACACACTTAAACACATGATGGCCAGGTCTGCAAACACCAGTGGTCTGGACATATCTGCCAGTACATTGCTATACTGTTGGATGACTGTGCTGTATGGTATGTTTGTGGTACTGTCTATTGTCTGTATATATGCCATGGTGTATTGGTAATTCAGATTAGCTGTGTGCGCAGGGTGTTGCTACCAACACTTACAAAGGACGGTTCTTTGTTTGCGGTCAGAACAAGGCCATTGGATATGGAGTGTGTAAGGCACATTGCAGCAGTTGGGAGCAGTTGTAAGTGGGTTTGTGCGGTGTTAAGCACTGCTTGCCTCTGGTTACAGTTTCTTATACTTGTTTAGACTCCAAATTTCTTTAACAGTGCAACACTCACATACTGGTAGCCAAACAAGCTTACACCCACTCGCTCCCTCACTTGGACATGCACCAACATTGGTGCTTGCATTTGTCACTCATGCTGGGTGGGTGTTATCCCTTGTGATGCCTATTACATCGGACTACATGATTACAGTATCGGGTATGGCTGACCATTAGGCGACGGCATGGCATTCGACTGTACGGAATCGGCGGCCTGTTCAGTGAGTTAATCATATTATATGCATGTTCCTCATACAATCTGCTCCCATCTGGCTGATACATGGGAACTGATTCTCTGCAATGCAGACAAGTAAATGTGTTTTGGGAACCACATTTGTCTGCCAGGTCATGCTACCGCATACCTATTGTAGGTTTTCCACCTTTTAAATTGGCCGAAGTGAGACTTTAGGATTAACATCTTTCCCACTTTGCGTGGGACAGTCCCTCATTAGGCATATGTGTCATGCAAGAATAATCTAGCATAGCAAATGTCCTGATTACAGGACAATATTATATTCTACGTTTCTCTAATAGTTGCATGTAACAGTTATTGTATAAATGACACTTCTATATGTTATGTGAAGTAGCATAAGCAACTTGACTGCTGCTAGACTAAGCTTTGATTTGTGCTAATAAGTATATTTCTGTACTATGCACGGCTGTAGGTATGTTCTGACCTGGTACGTCTGACATTTCTATGGAGCAGGTCCCACTTTGGCCATTTGGAAAGGTGGCAGCCCTATACGACCTGTATGTAGAGATGTCAGATTTGGCAAGGGAACACATACCCACAGCCAATAGAAAATTGACTACTTCACCGGTTTGCATAAGTAAAGGTTATTCTTGTAGCATTAGAGTTGCTAATACTGTTTCCTATAACATCTAGGTGTTTCAGATACAACAAAATCGTTTTATGTAACCACTACAGGCAATATATGGATTATTTGCTCGAAATCACAGGCCATGTGCCATAATAACATTCATTTTGCAGGACACAACTGCCCAGAGGGGAGTGTCCCTCACAAAGGCGAACAGGTGATAACCCCAAACTATTATGCTATCATCTACCTAAGGTGGTCAGTGGAATATGCGCTTTCCGTCACTAGCAGACCTCACATATGAATGGGGGAGAATGAACACTGTATCAGGGACACTGCATAACACCCTCAGGGACACATTTAGATGATTGGTTCTATTAACCTGACACATTGACAGTCACAGGGCATATGTATTCATTCACATTTATCGAGGTACATGCTGTTTATGACTCATACATGTTGTCATTAGTCATTATGTGTATTCCGCCACCTGTCCACCTAATATCACTAGTTCTGGAAGGGTTTAGTTAGGACTGTGTTAGATTCTGATTCGTAATCACGGACATCCATGATAATCGGGTACAGGGCACTGATATAGTCCCTTTGTGTTCCCCCAATGGTTTACGGACTATCCAGTAAATGTGCTCTTCAGGTTTGGGAGGTATGGGCATCTGCTATGCCCACATAGGAATATTAATTACTTCCACGGGGCGGGCCTAATGCATCTTTGTCAACCAACACCTGCACACTTAGGCCCATTATTGCATGCCCATCATTCACCTACCTGACACCCACCTACAACACTCATGACTCATACTTACTGTGAACGCAGCTGAGGTATGAACACACCCCTACACAATGCACACTCTCCCCATCACGGGACACATGTTGTACGTTTTGTCAAACCATGTGTTATCAGACTTGCACAACCTACTGTTCCGTGTACGGCTACATCCTGGTCGCATCAAGCATTATAGG
>NC_056727.1:640941822-641219322 GCF_019279795.1 Protopterus annectens | reverse complement strand
GACACAGCGCCAGCAACTCTAACCCTGTGGGTTCTGTCCTTAAGCCAGTTTGCAACCCATCTTGTGACATATGGGTTTACATTTAAGCTGGTAAGTTTTCTACAATACCGAGTGGGGTATTGTGTCAGCCTTGCAAGGTCAAGGTAGGCTGTATGGACTGCCTTTCCTCATCAATGGCCTTGGTGACTATTTCAAGAAGTCGACCAAGTTCAAAAGGCATGATCTTCCCTTGACAAAGCCAAACTGGGTCGGGTCCAATGTCTGCAAGTCCCTATATCTTTGTTTATGAGCTCCATTATGATCCTCTCCATAGCTTTGCAGACTAGACTTGTTAAGCTTATGGGGCGGTAATTACCAGGGTCCGTGAGGCGCCACCTTTGTGGAGTGGGACCACAGTTGCCGTACACCACTCCTTGGGCACGATCCTGTGGTAAGGCTGAGATTAAACAGCTGCCTTATGTGCGGGTTTAATTCCTCATTTAGCTCGTGTAGCACACAGCCGGGACACCATCCGGTCCCATTGATGCTGTGTTTTTAGCTTTAGAGAGAGCAGCTTTCACCTGCGCATTTGAGATGTCCGGGAGGCTACACTCGGCTGGGATAGTTATCTCTCCTTTAGGGAGAGGGTGAAGTTTGCACTGAACCTGTCTGCCAGTATGTTGGCAATGTCTGTGGGTTCAGTGATTTTGTATCATTTTGGACTAATTCTGAGCATATCTGTGAGTTTCCACCCAGGTTCCTAACATAGCTGAAAAAGGCCTTATGATTGTCCTTTGAATCCATGGCAATTTTCTCTCAAAATTGGCCTTAGTTGATTTTATGAGTGCTCGTAATTTTTTACTAATAATGATCAGGGTGACTTCCCTTTTATGGATTTTGTTCTATCATGTAATAGCTTTCTCCTCTTATTGTAAAGTTTGTTAATGGCTGGGGTCCACCAGACTGGACGTTTGCCCTTTGTGGAAAGAGTCTTGGTTTTATTTGGGATTGCCTGATCCATGCAGTCCTGGAGGTGTTCATAGAAGGCATTTGTAAGGGCTTCCGAGCTTGGGTTGTGGTTTCCTCTGACTCAGGGGCCTTGAAGGATACCACACCAGTCTTGAGTAGTGTGAAGTTTGCTTTAGAGAAGTTCTTCACTATGGTCTTTTTTGTTTGGGGTGGGGGCGGGATGTGGATTTCCAGTGAGGTTAGTTTATGATCAGATCTCACCAATGAGGGATATACTTCCGGTGTGGAGCATTTTGTCCCCATGTTTGTGACAATGAGATCTAGTATATTTTCTCCTCTCGTGGGAACAGTGACTAGCTGTTCCATGGCATTTGAATTTATGAACTCCAGGAACCGTTGGGCTAGAAAGTTAGGGCTTGAGTAATGTTCCCAGTCTATATTCGGGTAGTTGAAGTCACCTAATATGATGGTGAATTATGCATCCAGGTGTGTTGTAGCTGGTTGGCTCAGTTCCGTCCAGACCATTATGTGGGTATGTGCCAGTGATGTTTCTGTACATGTGTATCGCACATTTTAATATTCATATGTTTGTGTGATTGTGTTCTACAGTACGGCCTGTCAGGTTGTATTGCGGATGTGTATGTTTGTTCTTTGTGTTTTTTTCTAATTCACACACTGCTCCCTCATACACCTCCAGTTCACCTATTGTGCATCCAACACAGTGTTGCCTTTGCGGATTATTACATTACCCGCCCCCCCCCCACACCCATATTCCACACACTCCATCCATCCCTTCTTTGGTTCATGGCCCATGGCATGGTCAAGGGAACACATTGCATACACTGCATATCTCTGGTACCTGTATGGTTGTGAGGGCTACCCTAGCATTTTTCACCTTCCACATGCTGTACATCACGCACACAGGTACACGCAAATACTTATCTTTCATGACATGGTAGGTACACCCGGGTAATACCCGTTAATCTTTGACACATCCTGATGAGAATGGCTTGGACTGCAAATGGGCAGATTTTGGCTGAATGCTCTGACCATTGGTAGGGTTGCCACCTTTTCATATGGTCAGGATGAGATATATTCTGGACACAAATCAGATTTTACAGAACAACACATACCCATGGTCAGTACAAGGGATAGTACTTTTGTTTTATGCCTACATGTAAGCTTATTGTTGTAGCAGTTTAGATGCTTCTTCTGTTTCGTTTACTTGCTTATTCTCTTTCTTGTAACATGTAGGTATGTTACATATGGAAATAACTATTGTATGTTACTATTAGATGAGAAGTGGGACATAATTATGTCATACAGTCGCAGGATATTTTACATTTATAATGGTTTTGGTATGGACACAACTGCCCTGATGGGTACTGTCCCTCACAATGTGGGACAGGTGGTAACCCTGACCATTGGGCTAGACTTAGCTATTGGCGGCATGCTAACACGATGCATTTCACTTCCACTTGGTATAACTATCAACACTGCATTAGAATACAGGCACATGGTTTTAAATTTCATTTGTTTGAGGGATGGGGACTCGATATTCAGCTACGTGCATTTGTGTTTGCTTCTTAATTTTGTGTTCGCAAGAACTGTCTTGCATGCTTTGCATATGTTTCAGTATCCACGGACACTGACAGGTGTGATTACTATTGCAGGCAGACTGTAATATTTAGCATTTTAGGTTGCATGTAAACAGCCGACATTTCCACGCCTCTGTGCGGTGCTTCGACACGCCACATGCACTCACGATAATTTCCTAAGCACGTGGATGTGGTGGCAGCGCGCCTTCATTAATATGCATATGGCGCTACTGCGCCATCTGCACGCCACACGGTTGGCGCAAGCCTAACGCTGGCCTTGCACCGAGCTTCATGAATCCCGGGGAGTGTGTTTGCATGCATTTTGTAAAGGATAAAAAGTCTGGAGCTCAACTGTATGCCATTATTTAGTGACTTCAATCCTCAGTGATTTGCCAGAAATCCACAAATGTTATGAGGAATAGAAAAAAATATGAGGCAAAAGTCTGGATATTCTGCAAAGATTTGAACAGTTGAGAAGTATATCATGTGGGACTCTGACACTGTAAATGGACTCATTATAACTGTGGTACATGTCATTCATGCATTACAGTATAAGGGACAACAATGCTAACAGGCACTGAATGTGGATATTGAACACATCAGCATTTGACAGCAGACAATACATGATATTTGACAGGATAAATGTACCACAGTAGAAACGTCAGTACAGTTATGACATATGTGGTTATGTGAGGGCATTACATCATGTTATTTCTGCAAGTGATATATGTGCCTATAATTGCTGTAGTACATGGACTCATTCTCTCATGCCACAGGATAACATTTCCGAGATATGCTATATAAGGAACATGAAAGCAAATGTCATCATTACACTGATACAAGCATTGCTATGTGACAAATTATCCTAGCTTTTAGTAAGAGGGATCAGCATGTATATGTGTGCAAAGCAAATGTTTTGACAACAGTGTTAGTGGCATGTAGAGTCACAATAACACTGGCACAACATAGTTTGAGCAGTAATGGATACATATATAAATATATATATCATACAAAGATTTTTTGTAGGATGACAAAATCCATGCACCCCCACCTTTCTTACTTATATATTCTAATTCAAAGGTTGCACACCCATGGAAAAAAGAGAAAATGTCTCACACACACGCACACACACACACACACACACACACACACACACACACACACACACACAGTGAATTTGTGTCGGTGCACAAACACAAGCATCTACATATCTGAGGTACAACCTGATGATGGGCATTACCAATCCACAAAAAAATCTTCTAAATTACTACCCTAACAACTCCCATGCTGAGAAACAGCACCAGAAATACTATCTGTTGGCCTTTCATAGTTTTCAACAAAACTGGTTTTCAGGCAAATGTACTTTTTTTTGCCACATGTGACTCAGTCAAATGTACCTTCGATGAAATGTTATGAAATATATATATCTTAGTAACAAATATTTGACAATAAGGACAATACATCCCCTACATTGGCTTCATGGGGTAAAAGCATGCTAGCTAGATTGCTTTATTAACATTTTACCAAGCATTTCTAGTTTTCATTTTTGTATTGCAATTTCATGTTATTTTTCAGAAAGGATGAATTGTGTAATATGAAATATTTTAATATTATGCATTGCTTGGCATGGTCCTGATCAAGCAGCTCATAAAGGCAGAACTGATTTAACTTATGTAGTAATGAGACAATTTGTCCAAAATAAAACTTAGTATTGAGTAGTGTTCTATCTAGTAAAGATGAGGTCCTAAAACAACAAGAGAGAGGTATAAAATAAAATTGAAAAAAAATTATGTTTTTCAATAAGAAGATACAATTCAAATCTCTCTTAAGTTTAGAATGTTAATTAATCCAACAGGCACAGCAGATAATTACATGTGTTTTCATAATGAATAATAGACCTGCAAAAATTAAATAAATTGAAAAGGAAACTTTCAATGAAATATAGTAAATTAAAATCTTAATTGCATACTCCATAGTGAATATTGCATAAAAGAGGTCATGTAAAAATGTCAGTTGCATTATTAAGTGCTCTTAATAAATCCCACAAAAGTATCTTACAAAACAAAACTAAAATATGTGTCCTAACCGAAAATAAAATATTTGAACTAAGTTAAAATATTCCTTCAGAGATAACCCAATTAATCATTCAAACTCCCACTATTATAACAAAACAAACAAAAGAAGCATAATAGTATAAAATGCTTGCCAGGTAGATTTCATACATCTCCATTGGACTGAAATGCAACTACTGTTAACTAGAAAAAGAAGTGTAACATCTCCCTTGCTAAGAACTGCCAAAATATACATTTTCCAGAAATTACATTACTTTACCAGCTGAATACACAGCCACTCACTTTCAGCAACTCAAGAATGATGCCAAATAAATTAAGCGCTACAATTCTTCTGGCCAGTAATAAACTGCACTAGTT
Source organism: Protopterus annectens (assembly GCF_019279795.1). Taxonomy (NCBI): domain Eukaryota; kingdom Metazoa; phylum Chordata; order Ceratodontiformes; family Protopteridae; genus Protopterus; species Protopterus annectens. The sequence continues at coordinate 641,214,347 of NC_056727.1, read as the reverse complement.
GTTTAACTTTGCTTACCTATTACTACATTTCTCATTGTACAAAACAAGGAACAAAAGAATTTTGATTACATAGTAAGTCATGATTGACAGGTAATTCTTGCTCCTTTTGTGGGAAAGATGCATTTATAGGCATATGTTTATAGATTCATTGGTGATTGCAAGGCTAACAACCCCAGGAGGCCATTTTAAGCCTAGCCATGCTTCCCAAAGGTATCTGGTAAGTTTTAATTCCCTGGGGTATTTTAAGGGCTATGTGTAGGCTTGGGCATGGGTGATCAAGCACTTTTAGGCTGCCTCTGTTTACTAGACACATAAGTGCCAGACCGCGGGTAAATTTCTGATTCCCCATCCACTGGACCAGTTACACTTGAACTGGGTTATGGAAGTACCCTACTTCACATGGATGGGAAGCCTATTCCAGAGAAGGGGTAGTCTCTGAGACATCCACTTGTTCCTCCATCATATCATGTTTATATTTCAGATGAGCTCCAGGTCCCTGGAGTAGGTAATACTGATGCTATTTGTTTCACTGATGTGCAACAGGTCAATAAGAGCAGGATCAGGGGATGCTTAGTAGGTGAGTCATAGATCATCTCTCAGCAATCTGTTGGAAACCAAGTACAGGCATAGGACTTTGAGGCAGTTCACACCGAACATGCTGTTTAAGTCATATATTCTTTTGTGGGGAACTTCTGTGAATCCTCCAATTGCTGTATATGCCTCATCAGGTGCATACTCAATGACTGGTCTGATAAGGCCTGATACAGCAGCACAATGACATCATAGGACCTAGATGCCATGCCTTTGTTTTTAAAGTTGTACAATATAGAATGATTATTTCACTACTGTAGAATCATAATGGACATAGGCCTGGTCGCTACCTACATGTTCCCAAATCCCTAACTACTGGGTCTACTCTTAGGAGTGCATTATAAATTTGGTAGTTTCCAGGTGTAGCCATCTTTCCAAAGAATACTATTATGCATTTCTTGGCAATGAATTTTAGATCATGGCTCTAGCAACAGTCATTAGACTGTATCAGGACTTCCTGGAAGGTTTATGTGTCATTGGGACATTCTGTAATTGCATGTAGTTTGCAATTATCTGAAAACTTGGTCAGCCAGAGCCCCATGACATTGGCTTTATCTTCAGAGAAGTAAATGCAAAAATGGAGTAGCCCCAGTACTGAGCCTTGAAGGGCTCTGCTAGTGATCAGCCTCTTTGTTGAGGTAGACTCCCCCATTCTTGAGCTCTATCTGTGAGCCCACTGGATATCCAGCTGGTGACATAGAAATTTAATCCTCATTTTGTGAGTTTGTCTACAATGCCTGAGTGGGTATTGTGTCAAATGGTTTGGCCAGGTCAAGTAGGCAGTATGCACTATTTTGCTGTCATCCATTGCTTTGGTGACCTTCTCAAAGAAATCCACCAGGTGGAGTAGACATGACCTGCCCTTAACCAAACCAAATTGGGTTCAATCCAGTGTCCAAAGGTCCCTGTGTCATTGTTTATCATTTCTATGATTATTCTTTCTATGGCTTTACACATGAGACTAGTGAGACGTATGGGTCTTTAGTTGCCTAGTACCATAGATGCCCTGCCCTTGTGCAGAAGGATGATAGTTTTAGTTCTCCATTTGCCTGGCACAAAGCTTGCCTTAAGGCTGTGTCTGAAAAGTGATTCTAGTGGTCCTGATAGGTCATGTTTGTTGCTATTAAGGATGCATCCTGAGATATTATTGGGGCCCATTAATATATTGTTCTTGGCCTTGGATAGTGCATTGATGGACTATAATGGCTGAGAGTATTTTCTGAGGGGTGTCTAGGGGATAAAAAATGCTAGGCTATCAGTCTGCAGGCTATTCCAAGCATCGTCAATAACCAGAGGTTAGAATCACACTCTGTACTTTGTATCTGTGTGGTAAAGACCTTAACCATTATGCCAGCCCCAGCCTACTGCAACAAACTAATGCATCTTAGTGCTTGCTGGAACACATAAATGTGCTTGATAAATAATTAGTCAAAGTTCTACTGTTGAAAAGAAAAGTCCATGTTCCCTTCAACTTTGATCAGTATATATGTATCCAACTGACACATTTAAAATAAAACAGAAAAACAGAATATGACAAAAGTAATTCTGATAATTCAATAATCCATGGCTGGCAGGTAATATTTTCTACTTTGGTAGGGCAGATGCTTTTCCTGATGTTGCAATAATTCATCTTAAAGTTATAGTATCGACATTGAGATCTCTACCTGTGTCATGAAATGATAATGCATTTCATCTGGGAGTAACAGAAACTAGTCCAGATACCTTGATTGGCTTAAAGACGTGGGATAATTCTGATGTTATAAAACATATACAGGGATGTGAGAAGTACAGTGTTTCAGGAGCAAGGTCCCATGCACTTCTATTAACTTGTGGTGACATCATTTCTCAGTACATAGTAGATATTCTTGGATCAAATGTGCTTCCAAGCTCAGTAAAAGAAGAAATAGCTGCCCATTTTTGAAGAAACTTTGCTGGACTTATATCAACCTACAAGCATCAATACCTAACTGTAAGCCTCCCTTTTTAGGGTAGGTCACTGACAAAATAACAATCTCACAACTAGAAATGTCCTTATCCAGTTACCACCTGTTTGAGATCTTCTAGGCTGGATTCCTTATGGAACATAATGTTGAGACACCCCTTTTATAAGTGATAAGTAATCTACAATTTATAGTTTTCTAGATCTGATGCAGCATCTGCCACTATTATTCAAAAAAAAAAAAAAACTTGTTAACTCCTTGATGACTTCTGGGGATTAGCAGAGCATTGCTAAACCAATGTAATTACCCTTTTGGAGGAAAAGTGCCTGGAGATGTGTTCTTGTTTCATTTTCTCTACTCTCATTGTTTTAAAACTGGAGACACCCAATGTTCAAGACTATCATCTTTGCTTTTTGTTATATACATGTAAGTATTTTGTTTATATAGATTGATCATCATCAGCAGCAGCCCCCTTTTTCCTATTTTCTACATGGGGTTGGGGTATCATGTTAACTGTTGCCATCATTCTCGATTCAATGTCACACTCTAGCCTTTTTCGACACTCATGCTTGACTGTCACATATCTTCTTTCACACAATCCATCTACCTCTTTGCTGGACATTCTTGTTTCCTCTTACCTTCTTCCTGTCTGCCCCAAATCTTCTTCACCAGACTACCTTCTTGTTCTCTTTGATCTTTTCTACATTTGGAGCTACTTTGGCTTCTTCTCTTATTTCCTCATTTCTTCATCTGTCCCACAGAGCGCATCCTACCACCCTCTTCAAGCACTTCATTTCCATCACCTTTAGCTTCTTCATCTGTTCTGCCTTTACTGCCCCAGTTTCTGTACCATACAGTAGTACTGGTCACACCACTGTCTTGTACGCCTAACGTCTGAGCTTCATTTTCATTATTCTGTCATAGGCTATACCACAGACTCCATGCCAGTTGGCTGCATCCCCTCTGATTCTAGCTTTGACCTCTTCATTCAGACTTCCCTTCTCCTCAACCACCCCTCCCAGATACTTGAAGCTATTTACTTGTTCTGCTGTCTTCCCTTCTATCTAAATTTTCAGATTCTGATTTCCCCAGTTTGCTGCCATTACCACCACCTTATCTGTGCTTAGTTTCATCTCATGTGCCTTCAGTTTTCCATTCCATTCACCTATGCTTTGCTGAAGTTCCTCTTCATAGTCTGTCTGTAATGTCACATCATCTGCATGCTGCAACTTTGTTGATCTGTCCCTTCCAACCTGTTTGTTAATATAGTCCACCACCAGTATGAACAGCAGTGGGCTCAGAACCGAACCTTGGAGTACTCCCACTGCCACTGGGAACCCCTTTTTGAAGCCAAACACTGTTCGTACTTGAATCATTGGGTCCTTGTACCTAGCCTGCACCAATTCTACCTTCTTCTGTATTTGGGACTTTGAACCACCACAGTAATGCCCATATCAGCTTTCTTGGGACCTTGTCATATGCTTTCTCAAAGTCTAGGAATGCCAAGTTAGACTCTTTCCACATCTCTAGTTTCTTCTCAACTATCTGTCTTACTGGAAACATCAGGTCAGTTGTGTTGCATCCTGATCTGAATCCAAACTGCTCATCTCCCATCTTACAGTTTACTACTCTGCATATCCATTTATCAAGCACCCTCTCACTAACTTTCATGCAATGTGATATGAGTTTGATACCTCTGTATTGCCCACAGTTGTGGATGTCCCTTTTGTTCTTGTATACTGGTACAACGTCATCTGGGATACAACTTTCTCGTCACACTGCTATGAGTACCCTTAAGGGTCATTTCTCACCCAGCATCTTTATCATATCTGCTGTGACCTTATCTGAGCCTGCTGCTTTCCCTGATTTCATTTTCCTTAGTGGTATTCTTACTTCTTCTAGAGTGGGCTTCTCCTCTTCTCTCGTTGTAAGATGTTTCCGGGGGAATACAGCTTCTGTGGGGTTTTCTTCATTCAGAAGCTGATGGAAATACTCCTTCCATCTGTCTTTGATGTCCTGTGGACTGCTGAGCAGGCTGTTGCTGGCATTTCTTATGAAGAGCATCTGACTATCTTCTTTATCATTCTGTCTTTGCCTAGACAGATATCTATAGATAGATATAGATATTATAACATTTGCTAAATTGGTAAGTGAACAGATCCAAAGACCTTTTTTAGTCAAGACCCAGGCCAGGAGGTATAGACAGTGCCAACAATAATGCAAATAACATATCAGAGCAGAAATTTGTAAAGCAAGTATCCACATGCTAAAATAAATCAGCATTTTGAGAGAGTAGATAAATTGCAAATGATTACTATTTGAAGAAATTAAAGTTAGTACTTACAAGCTGTACTTTATAAAGAGATTCATTTTGGTACAATAGATCAGATACAATACAGTGGTGCAATTAGTGTTTCTGCCTCTTAGAACTTAGCTGTCACATGAAGTGCATTCTCTGCAGGATCTGCTGCTTTACTCTATGCTTGTATGAGTTTTTTGGATGCTGAAATTTTCTTCCAGCTCCCAAAGATGTGCTATAAGAGAATGAATGTGCCTAAATCACCATTAGATATGTGTGACAAGTCAGTGCATGTGAGCATCATATGCGCAGTTGAGTGTGTGTGTGTGTGTGTGTGTGTGTGTGTGTGTGTGTGTGTGTGTGTGTGTGTGTGTGTGTGTGTGTGTGTGTGTGTGTGTGTGTGTGTGTGTGTGTGTGTGTGTGTGTGTGTGTGTGTGTGTGTGTGTGTGTGTGTGTGTGTGTGATAGTTTGTGCACAAGATTGAACTACTTCCTGTGGCACAGGGTTTGATTCTCACAACCCTCATTTGCCTGTTATATGACTTTGAGCAAAGAGAGTGCTTTGGGATAACTGGGAATTTGGGATAAGCTCATTAATGGTCTCCTAGACTGTATGCCAAATAACTGTGTGTGTGTGTGTGTGTGTGTGTGTGTGTGTGTGTGTGTGTGTGTGTGTGTGTGTGTGTGCGTGTGTATGCGTGTGTGTGTGTGTCTGTGTGTGTGCGTGTACGCACATGTATTTGCTCACATATGTGTGTGCCTCCATTGTAATGCAATACAATGCAATGCTACCCAAAACACTCTACTCCCATACAGTGAAATGCATTTCACTGTAACAATAATCAAGCATCACCAACTACTTTATCTACTATTCCACCAAATACTAATTCAATACTAGGCATAATTTGTCATATTCTAAATATACTATGTAACTGTCATTGCTTAAACTACTCACAGTTACTTCATATAATTCTTGAGAAATTAAAAACATCGGACTGTCATGATAGGTCAGTACCAACAACTTAGAGTGAATTCTGTATATAACATATCATGTTCTGAATGTATCATGTAATCTCTTCCCTAAGTTGTCATATTTACCTCTAAATTATCTAATATGCTGTAAGTGTTAATATGTTAACTTCCTGAATGTTTGTTTGTGTCTTTCGGCTTTTCCCAGTTAGGGGTCGCCACAATGGAACTCCGGTCCACTAATGATTGGCAGTAGATTTTTACGTGCTGGCTTGCCGAGCCTAACGCACAACCTTCAATGAAGGAATGCCCATTCATGCATGTCGACACACAGAAGACGCTCTAACTGAGAATCGAACGGGCAATGTCTAACTGTGAGACGACAACGCTACCGCAGCACCACCACCGTAGTTGTATGTTAACTTCCTGAATGTAATTATGTAAATATATGTCTTTGTGAACTTGTCAATTTATGTAATTGGAGCTTTTCTCCCCGGGCTTCCTCTGAAAATGGACCTATGTCCAGTTGGACTTTCCCAGTTAACAAATATAAAATAAAATAAAATAAAATAAATTTCCAGAATGATTTAATTTGTGAGGGGGTGGAATATGTTCAAGTAAAGCCTAATGCTGGGCTTCATGTATTGGTAATGTGATTTAGCAACATTCTTTGTTACTGACTTGCATTACCTATTCATGGTGTGGTCCATAGCCTGCAGAGCACAGTGAAGAACTATAAAAAACAATGGTAACTGTTTCACAATGCCACTTTATGTACATGTGGCAGGATAAACACTGCCATGCATGCAGTACTTTTGCTTATAAACAATGAGAAGAGCATGCATGCATAAAAATATAAACACACAGACACCCCCCCTACACATGCATGCCAGGTGCTATTTTGAAAAATATATTGTATAGTCACCTTATTGTACAAAAGTGGGTAGTAGCAGGTGCTCAAAACCTGTGCATTTATGCAGGTAACATCTTGGAGTCATACTGGCAAAATCTGTATTGTGGTGTGCAATTGCTCTATGACAGCATTCTTACTGCAGACTGATAGGTGTTTCCACAGGTAATAATTGTGATTCTGTCACTGAATGAAAACTAGATATCTAAATACAGATTCAGCACACTATAGCATATAATATTAAACACTTAGGATATATTGTAAAGAAGATGACAGATAGTGCATTCACATTAGTGTATGCAAAGTATTAATAGGCTCATTGGTAAGTACTTGGCTATCTGCCCTTGAGGCACATTTTAAGCCTAACCAATTTCCCTTTTTATGCTCAAATTAATGTATTCCATTTTGGTTATATATTGGCCCTACCCATCTCATGGTCAATAATTATATATTATCCCTAATAAAAATAACTGAGATTATACCATAGATATTTTGTGGGGACCTATGCATGGGAAAAAGCATTTAGGAACTGCATCTGTCCATTAGTAGTACAGCGGGCAGTTCTGGGGTAAACATTCTGTTTCCCATCCATAGATCCAAGTTATGCCTGAATATAGATAGAGATGGACTTTGTTTTACGTGGATGAGAAGTCAGTCCCAAAGCTAATAACGGAGTCTCATCCAATCTCCAGAGACTACATTTGATATTTCAAACAAAAATATAATGTGCTTTGAAGACATCCTGTAATGTGTACTGTTTGTTAAATTCATGTTACAGCTAGATAGAATTATGGAAGCTGAAAGATTGTTAAGTATTCTGAGAGTACTTCAGTCGAAATATTAAATAGGCTAGAACTATTTTTTTGGACAATTCCAAAAATAGCATGGTATCAAGTATAACTGAAAATTAAAAGCAAAATACTTATAAAAACACAAGTATTAATAATAAAGTAAAGATTCTAAATTACTAATTCACTGATTTATTTATTTATTCTCAGATTCACAGTTTAATCCATTTCAAGTCATGGAGGATTCTATTGCAGCACTCACTTAGTAGTAGGCATGGAAACTAACCCTGTTCACGGCAGCAGGTGAACACACACACACACACACACACACACACACACACACACACACACACACACACACACACACACACACACACTACCAAATCTATCCTCTTAATCTAACCTGCAAACACTCACATTTACACACCACTAAACCTATCCCCTAACTAGCCCTTATTCTAATCCTAAATAGTAAGCACTTGTAGTAACAGCACATAATCTGTCCCCTTACCTAGCACATACCCCAACCCATACCTCCCAAACTCTTAGTACATGAAATCTGGATAAAGCCTAAAATAATGAGGGGGGCAAAGGCATAAAAATAGGGACAGATTTTGGATATTGCTCTTATAACTGTAAAACCATACAGGAGTAACAGGGTTTGTATTTGCATACATTTTCTGAAGGACTGAAGTCTGATATTCAATTGTATGTCATTATTTAGTGACTTCAAGCCTCAGTGATTTGCTAAAAATATTATGTGTCATAATGCAAAGACCAGAATAACATCAAAACTTCAAAAACCCAAGTTTCCCTCTTGAATACTCATAATATTGAATTTTGGGAAGCTGACATGGAGTTTTATCCCCTACACCTTGCACCCACACACCACCAAAAGTGACTTTAGTGAAATTAACAACACGCAAGTGCTTGTAACCGAAAATATCCATTTTAAGGAAAAACATCCAATGTTAAGTTTCAAGAAAGAAAAAGATTACTGTTTACATTTTAAGACTCTTGCAATGGTTTGCAGGAAATCAGCAGGCATATAAATGGATTTGTTTTGTAACTACATCTTGAACTGAGTATGTCTGAACAACAGTTTCCCTATTTTGGAGAGGGTGGCATCCTGACATCATACATACATTGAGTTCTTCAACCCTATTTTGCTGTCTCTAGCAAAAGTTGAAATTAAGGTAGATAAATCACCTGCATGAACTCCTAGTAAGCACTTCAGTCGCCTACACCATGCCTCCAGAGTTTTGTGTTCTGCGTAAAAACAAAGCATTTAAATTGGAGACATTCAAAAATGTAATGGGAAATGGAGGAAATCTAGCAAACAATGTAGCTGTTGAAAATGTCCTTACTTTCCCCAAAACATAACAATCAGAGAAGTACTTTAAAATATCCTTTCCTTCTATAGGGAATGTATCCTTTAGAGCATTAAATGGTGGTATGACCTACTCTTCAGGAAGAAATGCTAGAGCTACTAAGCTTTTTACAGAGAGTTGAAATGACATGGATGAGTTATGTAAAGGAGCTAAACCTGGATTCTACACATTCCTCCAGATGTTTTTCCCAAAGTAAAATAAACATCCCTTTGACACAGCTCCACTTACATTTAAATGTGCACTCTTAATAGCAGCTACTTCAAAAGCACACAGTATAAATTTCACATTGCTCTCAAATCCATTCTTGGATAATAAATAAAAGATTCATTGCCACATCATGTTATACGCCTTCAAAGATTTTTTTAGACATCAAACAGAATAACAATGGCACTGATTTATTGTATTCACCATACTTGACTAATCCATGTATACTGTATAACTGTCTGCAGAGCACACCTTTATAAAAATAGGTTCCATCCATAAGCAATATTATAGCCCTGCTCAAATTATGTAAATTAACAGTGGTGAACACTAACACTGTATTTTCATTTGATTCATCTACCATTAATTTCTCAACAAAAGTGTCGTTTTTTAGTGGAAACATACTGAGGTCTAATGTTTCTAATGTCAAGTTAGGATGTACTTCTGATTGCACTCTTTATGGCAAACTCTACTCATTTGCTGGAGTAATGCTTTTCTGCTAGGAAGACTAAGAATATATGCTAAAGATGTTGATGCAACAGCATCATTAACTAAAGTACAAGGAGCATACCTTGAAACAGTGGCTCTGTGTTTCAAATTGCTATACAAAGTATATTTTTCAACTTCCACAGGATCTCCTATGTGGTTATATGCTACAGATTTTAACAATTGTTCTCCATTAGATATAGACAAAGTAATAGGCCTCCCTTTACATTTTCAACCAATTTGTACTTACAGCACCAGTAGTTTTTTAATCTGATTCTCCTTTCTAAATAATATATGTAGCCTTCTATAAGTAAGACTTTCTTACTTTTTTGAGAATTCACTGTTGGATACATCTCTTTGATTCTTCCTGGAACTACATATATAACGTCAGCCATCATATTTTTTTTTAGTTGGGTACAACATACAGTGTCTTAAAGGAATATTATCCTATTCAGAGCTTAGTTGTAGTGTTTCAATAACCTATTCAGTATTTCAACATTCTGAGTTTCTGAAGTTTTGATGTTATAAAGTTTTAGCATTATAGTCCTGATATTCTAGTCTTCATCATTATGAGATTTCAGTATTTAAAAGTAGATTCATTGTGTGTGTAAAGATATATGTATATATATATATATATATATATATATATATATATATATATATATATATATATATAGATAAGGATATACTTACACAAGAAAGAAGAAACTGCAGTGTTACAGTCACATTCAGTGATTCAGTGTTCATTTATATTATAAGGTTCATCTGGTGCATTTCAAATTTGATGACAAACATATTGTGGGGGCTGAACCTAGCTTTGTCTTAAAGATGGGCTCTAATTTTAAGAATAGTTTTGAAATTTGAAAAATGTGGTTCTTCCATGGAAGAAACAAGTCTTAGTACACTTTCAGCTACCCCCAAGTATGGTAATTGTAACCAGTGCAATTATATTTTAAATGGTATATAGAAAAATAGAGACAGGCTGCAGGTCTCTTCCAAAAGCTTTATTCACGGATAACACAAGCGCTTTCACCAACTGGCTTCTTCAGGTGTATACAAGAACTAAAAACATCCCTACATTTGTACAACGTATCTCTCAATTATCCAATTGAGCACTTAAAGTGATACCAAACTTTAAAAGACTTAAGCAGCACTTTTATACAATATATATATATATATATATATATATATATATATATATATATATATATAACCTTAAATAAAGCATGCTAATACTTCTTTTTACACATTGAGACATACTAGAATCTATAAAACACATACATCAATATATATAATTAAAAATTCAACATCAAAATAATTACCTACATAAAGCCCTATTTTTTAAAAAAGGTTTTAGTGGTACATGGTCATTTAAGCCATGCCCATAATCAGCTCTCAATTTAACTATCCATTTCAATTCTAAATTCTCTGTTTGTACCCTAACATCACCACCCCTTATATTTTCAAAATATCTATCACCCTAAAAACAAAATGATGTTCTATGCTAGTTTCTTTAACATGTTTAGCCAAAGCATTAAACAAACTTCCTGTTTTAATATGATAAATGTGTTCTCTGACTCTATCTTTTAACATTCTATCTGTTTTACCCACATAAAATTTGTTACAAATTTTACAAGTAGCCAAATACACTAAATGTGAAGAATCACATCTAGCATTAATACTAAAATGAAATAGTCTGCCTGTATCAGGATGTACAAATTCACTATCTGTATTTACATACTTACAGTACTGGCATTTAAAGCAAGGTCTAGTGCCTTTATTATTGTTAAATGAAACAAATTTTCTAGGGCCACACAATTGCCTTTTCAAGGATTTTTTTATTCTTAAAGGTGAACTCAGGAAATGCACCTAAAAACTTACTTATTTGCCTATCTGATGTTAGAATATTCCAATGCTTATTAATAATGTTCGTATAGCATCTACTATCTCTTGAATAACTAAAACATAATTTAAGTGATTGTGCTTTTTTAGCATGACTTTTAACACTATCGTCTGTCTGTTTAGAAAAATAGGGTTTGGCCCTACTGTGTCTCACACTTTTTACTGCATTAATACTACAATCAATTAATTTTTGATCATAACCTCTATCCAACAAGTCAGTTTCCACTGTGTCTAATTGCATTGCAAAATCATCATCCATAGCATTAAGCCTGGAAGCTCTAAATGCTTAATTTTGAGCGACATTTTTAAAAATAAACTGAGGATGCATACTGTCCCTCCTAAGTAAATTATTTACATGACATTCTTTCTTAAACATTTTAATACTCAGGTCACCATTTGTTGACTGCATAATCAAAACATCCAAGAAACTTATTTCTTTATTTGAAAAGTTCAAAGTAAACTTAAGAAAACTTGTCGAGGTATCAATATAATCCGCAAATAATTTTAATTTTTCAATAGAACCCCCCCCATATCATAAAACGGTCATCTACAAATCTACGATAGAACAATATATCTTTTATAAAATCATTTTTCATCAAAAATTCTTTCTCCCATTTTAACATTACTGCATTGGCATAGCTGTTTGCACAAGACGTTTCCATAGCAACGCCTTGGCATTGCCAAAAAATCTTGTCTTTATATACAAAAACATTGTTCTCTAAAACAAGATTCAATAACTTACATATCAACTCAATCTTATTGCAGTCATAATTCCCACTATTATACATTAAATCAGCTACACTCTTAATTCCATAATCATTGGGCATAACTGTGAATAACGATACAACATCAAATGTAACAAGCAATACTTGTTTACTTGTGATGTCTTCACAGAATTTATATAAATCCTTAACAAATTGTTCAGTATCCTTAAGAATATGGTCCGAGATTTTTATAAGAATTCTCAAAGTTTTTTCCAAATAAATTAAAATTGCCTCAGTATACCACTTCCTACCAGACACAATTGGTCTCATTGGTGGATTATCTATGCTTTTATGTAGCTTAGGTAATCCTTGTATCATTGGGATAGTAGGTTTAGCAATAAGAAAATACTGAGAGAGTTTACCATCTAAAATGTTATTATCTACCATCAATTTTAACTGTTCATGTACATGTTTAATCATTTTGTTAGCTTGTAACAAAGTGATAGATTTATAAAAAACTCTATCATCCAAGAGAAGAAACATTCTCCTATCATAATCTTCCTTGTCTAAGACTACTATGGGTCCTCCTTTGTCAGCAGGACATATCGTAATAGAGTTATTAATTCTTAAATTTTTCAAGGCAGTACATTCATCCCTAGTTAAATTGTGCCATTTATTATTATTGCCTAGCATTTCCTGTTCATAACATTTTTTGTATACATCATCGATACATATTTTTTCAAATGCAGAAATTAATGGATTCATATTAGGTATAAAACAGCTAGGTTTACTATACACAAATTCACTATTCATATTATCATTCACAAACATCATTTTCAACATAAGGTTTCTAGCAAACATTTTAATATCTAAAACTACTTCAGTGATATCAGTGTCCATTGTAGGAATAAAGGATAACCTTTTTTCTAGAACTTTGAGCTCATTATCCGAAAAAACATATTGTGATAAATTTATAGCTAACTTTTGTTGTTTAAAAATGCTTTCTTTATGGTGTATGGACTCACCATACTGTCCGTTTATTTCCTTTTTTGTCTGGTTGCACTTCTTCCCCTTATCTGAGACTGGCTCTGCCTACCTCTTCCTCTACTGTTCGAATGACTCCTGGTTGGTAATGGAAATTGCAGACCCACTGGTCGAGTACCCTCCAAAAAAAAGAGGCAGTTTGAAGTTCTTCATCAAATTCATTTTGTATGCTTCCATTTGTTCCATTATGCACTTGCGCCTGAATAGTAACCGTTCTTTTCCTATTGACAATATTGTCAGATGGAGCCAGATTACAACCTAACTCTGCAGTCATTGAACCACTCCCCTCAGATGTAAATTGTGCCTCATCCTTTATGATGAATTAACACAGGTAAATCAGTTCCTTTGTTTATAATAATGTTGTTAAACAACACTGATTCAGCTGTACCAGTATTTTTAGTAGGAAAATTATTTTCCTGCTTAGCAGAATTTACATTTCTCGGCCACATAAACACATGGCCATTCAGGAAATCAATTCTATCTCTTTCTAATTTCTTTAATTTAATTTGAGTCAGTCTGCGCCCATACGCAGACACATTATCAAGAATGTCAGTTACTGGTTTCATAAGAACAGCTGACTCATATTTTTTATACAAGTCGAGGTACTTAGTTTTTATTGTTGGCAAAATTTTTAATTCTTCCTGCTCAGCAGCTTCCGATAGCAATTTGAAGTACCGCAAACATGTTTGTATGTTCAGTTTTTGCCAGGCACTCAACAATATTGGATCGCAATTGGTCTGAGCTGGCAGTTTTAAAATCTCAAGCCCCTCGGTATGATATTTTCTTCAAAGCATAATTGCAAATGATATTTCTCATACTGTGTTCTTTTAAGCCTTAACAGCTCTTTCTCCAAAGAACACAGTTCACTTTTCAGTGCTATAAAATCTATTTCAGACATTTCATAAAACTCAGACACATTTTTTCCATGTAATAGAGGATTATTCTTTTCGCTCACCTTCATGATAAAATTGTTCACATTTTTATCAGTCCATAAGGTGTTACTTGAGGGGTTATAATCCAACTCTGTATTCTCAGTTCCTGTAGCCATTTCCTGGTCTCCGTGTGTAAAATAACAAACAGAAATTCTTCCACAAAAACAAATTAAATCCACAGGGACAATTTTATCATGAGATTAGCAAGGAGGAAGTAAGGACAGCTATAAAGAGGATGAAGAATGAAAAGGCTGTTGGCCCAGATGACATACCAGTGGAAGCATGGAGGTGCTTAGGAGAAATGGCAGTGGAATTTTTAACCAGATTGTTTAATGAAATTTTGGAAAGTCAGAGGATGCCTGAGGAGTGGAGAAGAAGTGTTTTGGTACCTATCTTTAAGAATAAGGGTGATGTGCAGAGCTGCAGTAACTACAGAGGGATAAAAGTGATCAGTCACAGCTTGAAGTTATGCGAAAGAGTAGTGGAAGCTAGGTTAAGAAGGGAGGTGATGATTAGTGATCAGCAGTATGGTTTCATGCCAGGAAAGAGCACTACAGATGCAATATTTGCTCTGAGAGTGTTGTTGGAGAAATACAGAGAAGGTCAGAAGGAGTTGCACTGTGTCTTTGTGGACTTAGAGAAAGCATATGACAGGGTGCCTAGAGAGGAGTTGTGGTATTGTATGAGGAAGTCGGGAGTGGCAGAGAAGTATGTAAGAGTGGTACAGGATATGTACAAGGGTAGTGTGACATTGGTGAGGACTGCAGTGGGAGTGAAAGATACGTTTAAGGTGGAGGTGGGTTTACATCAAGGATCAGCTCTGAGCCCTTTCTTATTTGTAGTGGTGATGGACAGGTTGACAGATGAGATTAGACAGGAGGCCCCATGGACTATGATGTTTGCAGATGACATTGTGATATGTAGTGAGAGTAGGGACCAGGATGAGGAGACCCTGGAGAGGTGGAGATATGCTTTAGAGAGGAGAGGAATGAAGGTGAGCAGAGCTAAAACAGAATATATGTGTGTAAATGAGAGGGAGGGAAGAGGAATGTTGAGGATGCAGGGAGTAGAGTTGGTAAAGGTGGATGAGTTTAAGTACTTGGGATCAACAGTTCAGAGTAATGGTGAGTGTGGAAGAGAGGTGAAGAAGAGAGTACAGGCAGGGTGGAATGGGTGGAGAAGAGTGTCAGGAGTGATTGTGACAGACTGGTACCAATAAGAGTGAAAGGGAAGGTCTACAAGAGGGTAGTGAGACCAGCTATGTTATATGGGTTGGAGACTGTAGCATTGTTGAAAAGGCAGGAGTCAGAGCTGGATGTGGCAGAGTTAAAGATGTTAAGATTTGCACTGAGTGTGACTAGGATGGACAGGATTAGGAATCAGTTTGTTAGAGGGTCAGCTCAGGTTGGACAGTTTGGAGACAAAGCAAGAGAGGCGAGATTGCATCGGTTTGGACATGTGCTGTGGAGGGATGCTGGGTATATTAGGAAAAGGACGCTAAGGATGGAGCTGCCAGGTAAGAGGAAAAGAGGAAGGCCTAAGATGAGGTTTATGGATGTGGTGAGAGAGGACATGCAGGTGGTTGGTGTGAAAGAGCATGATGCAGAGGACAGGAAGAAATGGAAACAGATGATCCGCTGTGGCGACCCCTAACGGGAACAGCCGAAAGAAGATGATGAATAACTCTATTATGATACGTCCTGCTGACAAAGGAGGACCCATAGAAGTCTTAGACAAGGAAGATTATGATAGGAGAATGTTTCTTCTCTTGGATGATAGAGTTTTTTATAAATCTATCACTTTGTTACAAGTTAACAAAATGATTAAACATGTACATGAACAGTTAAAATTGATGATAGATAATAACATTTTAGATGATAAACTCTCTCAGTATTTTCTTATTGCTAAACCTACTATCCCAATGATACAAGGATTACCTAAGCTACATAAAAGCACAGATAATCCACCAATGAGACCAATTGTGTCTGGTAGGAAGTGGTATACTGAGGCAATTTCAATTTATTTGGAAAAAACTTTGAGAATTCTTATAAATACCTAAGACCATATTCTTAAGGATACTGAGCAATTTGTTAAGGATTTATATAAATTCTGTGAAGACATCACAAGTAAACAAGTATTGCTTGTTACATTTGATGTTGTATCATTATTCACAGTTATACCCAATGATTTAATGTATAATAGTGGGAATTATGGCTGCAATAAGACTGAGTTGATATGTAAGTTATTGAATCTTGTTTTAGATAACAATGTTTTGGTATATAAAGACAAGATTTTTTGGCAACGCCAAGGCGTTGCTATGGGAACGTCTTGTGCGAACAGCTATGCCAATGCAGTAATGTTAAAATGGGAGAAAGAATTTTTGATGAAGAATTATTTTATAAAAGATATATTGTTCTACCGTAGATTTGTAGATGACCATTTTATGATATGTGTGGGGGGGGGGGGGCTCTATTGAAAAATTAAAATTATTTTCTGATTATATTGATACCTCAACAAGTTTTCTTAAGTTTACTTTGAACTTTTCAAATAAAGAAATACGTTTCTTGGATGTTTTGATTATGCAGACCACAAATGTTGACCTGAGTATTAAAATGTTTAAAAAAGAATGCCATGTTAATAATTTACTTAGGAGGTACAGTATGCATCCTCAGTTTATTTTTAAAAATGTCACTCAAAATCAAGCATTTAGAGCTTCCAGGCTTAACGCTATGGATGATGATTTTGCGATGCAATTAGACACAGTGGAAACTGACTTGTTGGATAGAGGTTATGATCAAAAATTAATTGATTGTGGTATTAATGTAGTAAAAAGTGTGAGATACAGTAGGGCCAAACCCTATTTTTCTAAACAGACAGAAGATAGTGTTAAAAGTCATGCTAAAAAAGCACAATCACTTAAATTATGTTTTAGTTATTCAAGAGATATTAGATGCTATACAAACATTATTAATAAGCATTGGAATTTTCTAACGTCAGATAGGCAAATAAGTAAGTTTTTAGGTGCATTTCATGAGTTCACCTTTAAGAATAAAAAATCCTTGATAAGGCAATTGTGTGGCCCTAGAAATTTTGTTTCATTTAAAAATAATAAAGGCACTAGACCTTGCTTTAAATGCCAGTTCTGTAAGTATGTAAATGCAGATAGTGAATTTGTACATCCTGATATAGGCAGACTATTTCATTTTAGTATTAATGCTAGATGTGATTCTTCACATTTAGTGTATTTGGCTACTTGTAAAATTTGTAACAAATTTTATGTGGGTAAAACAGATAGAATGTTAAAAGATAGAGTCAGAGAACACATTTATCATATTAAAAAAGGAAGTTTGTTTAAAGCTTTGGCTAAACATTTTAAAGAAACTAGCATAGAACATCATTTTGTTTTTAGGGTAATAGATAGATTTTTGAAAATATAAGGGGTGGTGATGTTAGGGTACAAACAGAGAATTTGGAATTGAAATGGATAGTTAAATTGAGAGCTGATTATGGGCATGGCTTAAATGACCATGTACCACTAAAATCTTTTTTAAAAAAATAGGGCTTTACGTAGGTAGTTATTTTAATGTTGAATTATTAATTGTATATATTGATGTATGTGTTTTATAGATTCTAGTATGTCTCAATGTGTAAAAGAAGTATTAGCATGCTTTATTTAAGGTTTTATGTACTATATATATATATATATATATATATATATATATATATATATATTGTATAAAAGTGCTGCTTAAGTCTTTTAAAGTTTGGTATCACTTTAAGTGCTCAATTGGATAATTGAGAGATACGTAGTATAAATGAAGGGATGTTTTTAGTTCTTGTATACACCTGAAGCCACTTGGTGAAAGCGCTTGTTTTATCAATGAATAAAGCTTTTGGAAGAGACTGGCAGCCTGCCTCTATTTGTCTATATATTGAGATTCCTTCTAGTATCTCTAGGTACCTGGTTGTCCCTGTGGATTTAATTTGTTTTTGTGGAAGATATTTTAAATGGTGACTCTATATGTTTGAGGGGATGTTTTATAAAAATTCCACCTGGTTGTGATTGCTCCTCCCATGGTGTAATTTATCTTGCTATATGTGATACTTGTCAATCTTTTTACATAGCAAAATTTGAGTGAGCTTTATCTAAACAAATTTACAAATACTTCTATGACATCAGGAGGTGTTGTGATAAAAACACTGTTTTCAAGCATTCACAAAATTGTGCTCATTTTGAAAGATTTTTGTTCAGCATTTTAGAAAAGATCCCTCAAAATCTAAGGGATGATCCTTTGAAGACCACCACTGAATTTCAGGAACTTTACTGGCAGTTAAAACTCAATGCAACCATCCTCCTGATCTACACAACTTTGTTTCTATTCATACTGTTCTTAAATTGTGCCATCTAAGCTTTAATCTATTTTGTTTTAATATATGTAAGTATTTATTATTAGTTTAATGCAATATAATCCGATTGTGTATTTACAATTTGTTTTTCTTCATGTGAATTGTATAGATATTTATTTTATGTTTTTAAACTTAGCTATGTGTCTTTAAGATGGATATAAAGCAATTTAATTACTTTAGTCACATGTTTAATTAATGTTATTTAAACTGGAGTTTTTCAGTATTAAAGTCCATTGTTCTTGTAAAGAATGAAAGGGCTTAATCATTAGTTTATTAAATATTTTCCTGAATTAGTATCTGGTGGCATTTTTTGTGATTTTTTTTGTGGCTTATTCATTAACAGGACACCACCTCACAACAGAAAAATATTTCATCCTTCTCCTTTGTCTTTGTTGTAAGATGTAGTGGAAGCACAGACATTTAAATAGGTCATTATTATCACATGTCCAAAGCATGTCCAAAATAAACAGCCATAAAGGAGCAGCTCTATCTATCCACAGCACTTTTTTCCCATTTTTGCACATGGAGTCACAGATAATAACAACACCAAAAAAAAGAGATGCATTATACAGTGCAGTCTTAAGACTAGTGTGTGTGTGTGTGTGTGTGTGTGTGTGTGTGTGTGTGTGTGTGTGTGTGTGTGTGTGTGTGTGTGTGTGTGTGTGTGTTAATATGGATATATATATATATATATATATATATATATATATATATATATATATATATATATATATACACACACACACACACACACACACACACACACACACACACACACACACACACACACACACACACACACACTCACACACGCATGCACGTCTACATGTGAGTAGAAGAAAATACCCACACAATCTGCATAAACACCTGAAGAGATTAATATAGTCATTAAAGTGTTTGCAAACAGAATTCTGAATGCTGCAGGCATATGGTTTTGGTAACCATTTGAAATGTTAGGACCCATTAGATTTAGCCCGGAAAAACAGAGACTGAATGGCTGAAAAATCAGACTTGCATACACGTTTGGGGGGGGTGCATGAGGGGCTTGCCCGCCTTGCAAAAAGAAGTTTAAAGGAGAAAAGAGATTTTCAAAATTCATTCTTCTGTGTTTTCGGTCATTTTTTTTTCAGCTTGTCAGCACTCAGCATTTTGAGTGGTGATGTTTCAAAAGGAAACCTATGGTTTTATTTATTTTTATTTGAGATTTATTTATTGGGAAAGTCCTACTGGGATAATATCCAATTTTCCATGCATACCTGAGGAGGAAAGCTCGACATTGATAAAATATAGTTATAGTTAAATAACAGAGTTATTTCAAAACCTAATACATAAGAACAACATATTGAATAACTAAAACAAAATTTACAATTTCAGTTCATACAGTGTTAACTTATACATACAGATGGCAAGTACTTAGACAGAGATAACAAGCTGAATAAAGAAAATTGTCAATAGTTTGGGAACACACACTTCAGTTAAAATTTGTAGAGCTGACATTATATACACTGAGTACACACTTTGTAACAGAGATAATTAAGTAACATAGCCTAGGCAAAATTCTATTTGTCTTTTATCTAAGAATGAGATCATCTATTTTCATAGAGAAGGAATTAATAAGACGTATGCTGGGGAATGGATGGAGGAATTTATTCAGCCTGGGGATGCACAGGACCAGAGCCAAATCTTATTTAGATGGTCTATTAGTAACTATTTGAAGTTGGAGAGGTTAAAGGTAGATCTACATTGCACAGGGACAACATTCCATTTTTTAATGGCTGAATGAGTGCAGACTTTATCCAGAGGATTTGTGGGTTTATATATGCTGAGAAGATGTTGTTCATTAGACCAAAGTGGTCTATTAATGTGGTAGAAATGGAGAAAGTACAGCAGTCATTGGCTTTGTGAATGATGTTATGAATGGAGATAAGTTCTATGTAATCTAAGTGGTAAGACAGTTTGTGCCATTTCAAAGCCTTTATGGCAGTACTGTGATGGCTTTGGTATTGTTCATTGGTGGCAAATTTTGCACCATTTTTACAACATGCCTCCAGCTTATGTTTAGCTGTAGACTAAAGGTTGGTTTGGATGGATGTACCATATAAGATTGATGAAAAGGTAGACATTTGATGGTGTTGCTAAGGGACCCCGGGATTCATGAAGCTCGGCGCAAGGACAATTTTAGCCTTGTGCCGAGCGTCCTCATTACAGATGGTGCAGCAGTGCCATATGAATATGTATGAGGGCGCACCACCACACCCTCAACATGCACAAGAAATGTGTGCGAGTGCAGGGGGAGTGAACAAGTGCTCTATGGAGGCGTAAACATGCCCCGACAGTTGCACAACTTACTATGCTTACTATTAGAGCCCGCCTCTAATAGTAAGTCAATAATTCAGTGTCCATAGATACCGAAATGTATGCTAAGCATACAAGAGTGTCCACGAACAGTGAAATAAAATCGAAGTAGTAAACACACAAGCACATAGTGGAATATTGAGCCCCGTCCCTAGAACTTTCACAATTAGATTCCCCGTGTCCCTATTATACCTTTGTATTGCTGCAGTATATCGAAAGTGTAAGCAATGCGCAGCATGTTTGCGTGTTGCTGCCCTCCGCCAAGTGTAGCTTACATATCAAAATCATTCAAATAGAGAAAAACATGCGGAATCAACGTAAACATCAATAGTGTAGTGTTTAGAGCATCCGCCTAACGAACAGGCATTCACGGTTCGAGTCCAACAATAGCACATATCATTTTCCATGTGGAATGCATGTTGTTTTGCTGTAAAATCGACATAAGAGTATCACATGAGATGTTTAACTAAATATCATTCAATCAAAGTGGTACTGTCATAATGAATAAGGCAATAGTAAGCAGGTGCAAGCACAAATAAGCAACAGTAAACATATATAAGTATCAGTAAGCAAGTCTGAGTGCGCTTGAGCAGGTGTAAGCAGTGCCCAGCATAGGAAATGTATATAAGTATGTACAGATATATAATATATACATATATATATATATATATATCTATGACGAATGAACGTCGTAACAATAAAGCATACAAAAGGAATGAGAAGGGAATCAACAGCAACCCCAGTATTATATAGCGCTGTCAGCGTATGTCATATCAAGCTGGGCAGGAATGAGCAAAGCACTGCTACTCACACCGCAGACAGGATATTACCAGTGGGAGTAACATTGTTGATCTGCTAAGTCTACTTTACAATCAGAGGGTAGTCCCTGGTGGGAATACCCAAAAATTGATAGGATATTTGGCCATCCGACCATTACACAAGAAAGGGCAGGTATGTTCAAGGACTAAATGGTGGGAGAACCTGAGAATACATGGGTTGGGACACCATACGTGTAGGGCCCCTAACGCTCGGGAGAGGGCAATGTGTGGAGGTGTGTCATGGATGTGATAGCAACTGGACAATGGATGGTATGCGTGTATGTTGAACTCGGGTGAGGTGGAGGAATTATGGGTATGAAATTATGGATCCAGGCATGTGAGGGTTGGATGGGCTGGTTCTAATTGGACCACCTTGTGGAGGTCAGCGAGTTCGTTATAAGTATATATGCATACACACATGCATACATCTATATGTAGAAGTACATTCTCTGTAACACATTCATTCCATTTGCAGACATAAATAACATGAATGTGCCCTTACAAACCTCGACAGTAGATAGAATAATAGGTTGTGCATAAGAGGGGAGGGACAAAACTGCTAAAATGCAGAAGTGTGTACAATGTCCGAAGTCAGTGCTGTGCTGCAAAAATCAAATGTGAGAAATTTCTTACACATGGAATCATTCCTGTGATCTGCCTGCTATGGCAATACCAATTACTAAATTGGTCTATTTGTAAAAGAATTATGCCAAACTCATACATAATTAGGATCTCATGTGTAACGTGTGCATTACCACATAGTCATACTTATTAATTTATTGTAGTGTCATGTCAACGGGAGTAAGGATGTAATGAAGTATAGAGTCTAATCTTGAAATAAAGACGTGCATGCCCCATGTGGGACAACCTAAAAATTGCGAATAGTGTCCTTTTGGTCACTCATGTCACCAATGTTTGTGGACTAAAAGTTTGGGATTTTTGAGGATACATGGAGTGAGTCAACCGATGGGATGTGTCTACAGGAGTAGTGTAGGCCAATGTGTAGTGGTGTGGATACACTGCGATTCCAACTGGAGAATGGATGACTGCAGTGTTAGTGAGGTGTTGAGGCGGATGTTTGGGAAGCAGGAGTCATGGGTATATGGGTATATATGCAAATGAAGCAGCACAGCAATAGTGTATTGGTTAGAGCATCCGCCTAATGAACAGACATTCCCGTTCCGAATCCCACTGCAGCACATACCATTTTCTATCGGTAATCTGTACATGAGCATACTTCGACATCTGTCCACTGTATAACCTGCAAAATAACAATTAAAAGTGAACTGGAGCAAAGTGTCAGTGTCATAATGAATAAGGCACTAGTAAGCAGGTTTAAGCATATATAAACACCAGTAAGCATGTGTAAGTGTGTTTGTGTGGGGTATGCATTGCTTTACAGACACACACACACACACACACACACACACACATATATATATATATATATATATATATATATATATATATATATATCTCTGTGTGTGTGTGTGTGTGTGTATAAATATATATATATATATATATATATATATATATATATATATATATTTATACACACACACACACACACACACACACACACACACATATATATATATATATATATATATATAGTTGCAGACATATACATATACTTATATATATATATATATATATATATATATATATATATATACATATATATATATATATATATATATATATATATATATATGTGTGTGTGTGTGTGTGTGCGTGTGTGTGTGTGCACATAGATATACACAGATATACAGCTATGATAGGAAACAGCACACAAGAATGACATATGTTCACAGGCTATGCCAATGGAAGTGAGGGGCCCAAGCCAGAAACATGAAACACGTAGCATGACCTTCCACCCCCCCTCCCCCACAGCCGGACACAGGAAACATACGCACAAACCTGCAAACAATGTAAATAGTCCACTGCTCCCCAGACCACAGGCAGGATACAACTGGGGAGGGTACACAGTGCACCAGTGAAATCTAATCTTGGAACACAAACAGGAGAGTCCCTTGCGGGACACCCCAAAAATTGACATAAGACCAAAACAAGGTCATACGCCAACCATTCTGGCTGGGGTGTGTACATACCCAGAATACAAGGGTGGGAAAGTCTGATGATGCATGGGTCGAGACAATGTATGACATGGGTCCTGTGAAGTGGAGAGTGGGCAGTGTGTAGTGGTGTGTTCAGACCCGACCCGAGCACAGAGCAAGGATGGGTGCTGTACAGGAGGTGCGGGTGGGAGAACTATGGGTAGCTAGTTATTGGTCTAGGTGTGCAGGTGTTGGCTGATGTGGGCCTATATGGACAGCCCCAGGGATGTAAGCAAAAGTGTTCATTGGGCAGAGGCATTGCCCAACGAGCAGCCACACCTTCTACGAGTCCCAGTGCAGCAAAGTGTAATCTACATGACAAGGAACAGAATAACCAGATGTAGATGTATATATGTAGAGGTATGTGTGTGCATATCTACCCATAGCGACATACAGATGTATCTCTCCCTCTCCATAGTACAAATGTACACATACAGAGACAGAATAGATATACATACCCACATATAGATATATACACATGCAGACACCCATAGACTCATATGTTGTTAGATATATATAGACAGCAATATATAAATATATACATGTATGCATACATATATATATATAGTAATGTGTGTATATATATATATATATATATATATATATATATATATATATATAACTGTAAATATACACATGTATATAGCTAGGATATGATACAGTAGTTACGAATTACATATGTTCACAGGCCGTGCATATGGGGGTGAGGGGTCCAATCAACAAATGCATAACACGTAGCATCAACCACCCCCCCCCCCAGCTAGGCCAGTGAGACATACAAACACACAATAAAAGTAAACACACCACTGCTTCCCAGACCACTGGCAGGATACTACCAGTGGGAGAGACCTGCCAGTTCTAATCTTGAAACAAAGACATCAATGTCCCTTGTGGGACACCCCAAAAATTACTGATCATTGGAGTCAGTCCCTGTAATGATTCATCAAACCAGGCTGTAGATGTACATGGACCAGTAGGTTGCGCAAGCCTGATAACCCATGGGTCAACACAACATACATGTGTCTCAACATGCGGAGAGTGGGCAGTGTGTAGTGGTGTGTTTATACCCCATCTGCACCCACATTAAATGCAATTATTGGCCTAGGCGTGCAGGTGTTGGCTGGTGCAGTCATATTAAGACCGCCCCGGGG
The DNA here is from genome assembly GCF_019279795.1 of Protopterus annectens. Lineage (NCBI taxonomy): Eukaryota > Metazoa > Chordata > Ceratodontiformes > Protopteridae > Protopterus > Protopterus annectens. The sequence continues at coordinate 641,189,343 of NC_056727.1, read as the reverse complement.
ATGTAAGTAATATTCCAAAATGGGCATAGCTAATGCCCATACCTCTCAACCCCTAAGAGCAAATCCACTGGACAGGACATAAACTGTTGGGGGAACAAATAGGAACCATACCTCTCAACTGTCCCTGATTTTGACTCAGATTCTAACTCTGTCCCACTTAATCCCTCCTAAAACTAGTGACTTTTGGAGGAAAGGTGGTAAATTACACGTAATGAATAATGACAACAATTAAGAGTTATAAACTTCATTTACCTCAGAAAATGTGTATTAATTCATATGCTCTGAGTTTGTCAATGTGTCAAGTTAATAGCAGTAATATTTTAAATGTGTCCCTGATTGTCCATGATGTTGTCATGACTTGTCCCTGATTCAGTTGATATTTTTCCCCAATCGTTTGAGAGGTTTGATAGGGACAGAAAGCACATATTCCACTTACAACCTTAGAAAGATGATATAATAATGGGTATGCAGTTGCATGACTCGGCTGAAGGATGTGGGTTCCAAAACCCAATTACTTGTTCGTATTGAATGGTGTTAGTTGCCATGTATTAGCCAGATAGGTGCAGATTGTAAGAGGAACACAACAATAGTATGAATCAAACTCTGGACAGGCTGTGGATTCCGTACAGTCGAACAGCATGCTTACGCCTAATGGGCAGCCATTCCCGATACTGTAGGCATGTAATCCGATGTAATAGGCATCACAAGGTAATATCGTAGTCCTCACCCCCACCAGGGGTGTGAGTGTCAGATGCAAACACCAAATGCAGTGCATTTGCAAGTGCAGGAGCAAGTGGGTGTAAGCCTGTTTGTCTGCCAGTATGCGAGTATCACACTGATGAAGCAATGTAGTGGCTAACTGAGTGTAAGAAACTGTAACCGGAGGTTAGCATTGCTTAGCTCCACGCAAACCCACGCACACCCGCTCACAACTGCTTTAAAGTGCCTTAATCACTCCGTATCCAATGGCCTTGTTCTGCCCAGCAACAAAATAAATGGCCTCTGCAAGGCTCGAAAGCAGGACCCTGCACACCACAGCCAATGCGATTTACCACTAAGCCATGGCAGATATACAGACATAGGATGTTATCACAAACATATCATCCAGCACAGTTATTCAACAGTATAGGAAATGTATTCCATCATGTAGATGTATGTGTGTGTGTTTATGTCCAGATATAGATACATACATATATATATAGATATATCAAGAACATCCCACGTGACAACAAAGCATTATAAAGGAATGAAAAGGGAAACACCAGCAACACCTGTATTATGTAGTAGTGTTGTCCTGTGTAATATCAAGACTCCCTCAGACAGACATGTGTCATTAATACATGCAAACATTTCTACATTGGCCAGATACATCACTCTGTGCATTTTATTTACATTAACAAAACAGCTTGTCTCCAATCATTATGTGAGAACAGTACTCTTGCAAGGTGCTGTGTGTAACATCATCATCATGAAAAAGGTAAATGGGGTAACCATAGAGGGACCAGTAGTGTCATGTGTACAATGGGGTCATCTGCATCACGTGTACCTTGAACCTTTAGGAGTCATGTGCATACCAGGATCGTGTGCCTGAGAGACAGGGGTGAGGACAACTGGAGTATGTTGTGATGCAAATTAAAAAGGTTACATGTGTCCAGTGGACACGTGTGTGAAATATATGACACATGTGGGGGGATACACCTTAGACGGGGAGGGGTGTTCGGCAGTCACAAGCCCATGAGCCCCCAGATGGAAACAGTGGGATGGAGGTCCCCACCCATGGGCAGCCACCACTGCACCAAAACAGCCGCAAAGGTGGCTTTGCTGAGGGCTGTCTAGGAGGGGCAGGCTCACCATCTAAATGTGACACTCTGCCCTCGAGCTGGCTTATCTGGCCGCGAAACCCCTTATTGAGCCCCCTACGACCACGTCTGGGACTGTATGACAGCAGACAAGTTCCTGTCTGGACCTGCTCCCAGGGGGGACAAGCCCCATCTTCAGTGGCGGTTCCACCAGAAGGTGGTGCAGAGCCAACAGATGTGGAGGTCTAAGGCTGGGCCCCAGATGTGCTGGTGCCCATTGCTATGGCCAGCTGAAGTGGGACAGGAGGTTCCGCTGGGACCTCCAATCCAATACAGCCTATGGCATTGTAGTTTTAACACAGATATAGCTTAGTAATAGTCAACAGTATTCAGGATTACTTATAACAGCATGCATAGATATGACCATCAACCCATCACAACAGATGGCATACATTTGCAGAGGGAGCACAACACATGCATATATACTGCATGACATCTGTACAAAGTGTAGAAGACTTTTGACTGCAGCTATGAACAGTGGCCCATTATTGGCATGCCACTGTGAGAACCTCAGACAGTGACTATCATACCACTGTTTCATGTGACATATGTCCAATCAGGGATGCGATGGCAGTAACTCTCATCACTATCACTATGTACTGACTGCAATCTTCACACTATGCTTCTGCAGTTCACAGATGTGTGTTCAGTGAATAACACAAGAAACAAATGGTTCCACACACTGACCAGTCCACAGATGGACCAAAAGATGGGGGTTCCCTCACAAACAGAGCAATGTCTTGTCAGTTTTAAAATATGCAGAATAGTCATTACCACACACAACTTGTTAAACTGGCAGTAGTCTCAATGAAGCATAGCTACACTTACATGCAGTAGTCATGTCTGGCACATCACCCTCCTGTCTTTAGGCTATTTTCCACTGTGTATGTTGTTTGAGGAATATCCAGATATCAACTCTGATGCTATTTACCAAATACCAGATCCAGGTTCCACTCACAGCGACTGGCATGGGCAAACACCAACATGATGTCCCTAGATATTGTACTTTGTTTCCATGCGATTGGCTATGGGAACATCACCACAGCTGTTCCACATGCAGTCAGCTAGAGTAGGGCTGCAATAGGTGCAGAGGTCATTACCTGATCATGACCATCACTTACAAAACACAAGCTGCTGTTGAGCAGGTGTACAACTCCACATCCACAAGAGAATGTGTGGGAAGGACAGACAGAGGCAAAGTACATCAGAGAAGGGCTTGGAGAGTAAAACCTAAGCATCGTCTGTCACACACCTACAAGTACAGGAGTTCAAACCCCTGACTGACTAGCCATTATTAAGTGCATATAGTTACTCCATGTGCCATATAGCTGACATGTTGGTGTGCTGTAAGAACATATATGTGTGCTGGTGAGCGACATCTTCAACAGAGATATAGTAGACATACATTAGGTGTAGCACACGTGGCTGCCCACATGAATGGATGTCATTGTCAACACAACCACACTCTCTAAGGGACTCAGACACATTGCCACACTTTGCCAGGCTCACAAATACACTTCCTAACTACTTAGTTTGCCACACTGCAGTAATGCACAGGTACTACATTAACTACAGGGGATATCCTGAAGTTTTATGGGCTAGGGCATGTGAACGTGTCTGACATCAGTCGGTATGCCAGTGGGAGTTATACTGGGTGTGACTGTGGTTGGGAGCATCATACCCCACAGGCAGACACAAGGTGCGAGTACTGACATGTATGTGTGCATTGCTTCATGGGTGTGTAGAGGTTGGCTGTGCAAAATGGCTATACAAGGCTGGGTGAGGGGTAATCCTTGGCATCATGCCACCCGACAATGGTGTGCAGTGTGGTTCAGGGGTGTAGTGTCTGCAATGTCCCACACAGATGGGTATTGTATGAACTGTCCTGTCATCCTGGTTACCATTGTGTATAACAATTGCTTTGCAATGCATTCCATGTCTGTGTTTGATAGTCCTTGACATGGACATTGCCTGGGATGTGCACATCCCACAATAATGTACAGTTACATGTACAAGTGTACCTGGTTTGGCTGGCATATGTTGTGTACACAAACTGTTATCATCAGATATGCCAATACTGGCCTGGTGTGGCAGGACCTGCTAATAGACAGCAGGTTGACCCTGCATCGATCGCATGATACAGGTATTCCCTGGTGTCAGTGGCATCTGTCCATACAGGGCATGTGTATAAGGCATTGTATGGCCTTTGTGGATCACATTTGATGGCACCACTTATGTTGCAGGCGTCCAGTGGGGAACATAGTGAAGGCACAATGTCCGCAATTATGTGCATATTGTACTGCTGCACAAGGTGCCATGCCCACTGCAGCCCACTGCAATCACACCATGCCTACTATCTGTCATCAATGTGCAGAGTACTAGCAACATAGCGGGATATTCTAAGCAAGTGTGTTTATGTATGACACATGGGTTCAGAATGTATTCCGAGTAATAGTAGGGTTGCATACTTTGTTCACCAGGCCTTTTGCCATATGTAGGGGTATTGCTTGCCAACACAGTCCCTTGGCTGATTGACATCTGTACTCCTCATGAGGTGGACATTGTGACATATAATATGGACACCATATAGGAAAACTACAAAAAATGTTCCCCAACATGTCCAGTGGTTAGGCACTCACAGCCACCTTTGCTCTGACTGTCAGTCACACACACACCTGCCATGTCTTGGAATAGAACCCCTACCTAACAAGTTTATCACACTACAGCATTAAACAATTAAAGCAAGCGCTATGGAGTTTACTGGGTTATAGTAGTCCCAGAGGTGTATTTCTAGGTGGGTGACAACAGGATTGCCAAAAGCGAGTATGTGAATTGTAAAGAGTGTTTGTACTCTAAAAAGCATTGTTTCTTTCTCAGGCAGACACACACACACCTGGCCTGTCTTGGAATAGAACCCCTACCTAACTAGTTTATCACACTACAACATTACACAGTAACAGCACACGCTAATGAGATTACTGGGTTACAGCTGTCCCAGAGGTGTATTCAAGTGTACTGCGAATTGTACATGTCTGTTACCTGCTTGTACCCGCTGCTTACTGTCATGAAAACACATTTACACCTGCTTAGGACTGCCTTATTCAGTCCTAACTGACAGTATCAACAAGGCTTGCAGGTCTTGAACCCTGGACCATTCACACTGAGGTCACTGGACTTACCACTAAGCCGTCTGGGTTGTATGCATGTTTCATGGGTTTTATAATGCACATCTTACTACAGATATTCCATGTACTGAAAACAAATGGGTCAGTCACTTTGTTTACATATGTACAGTACCCTTGAATGTACTGTACTCTGTGAAACAAAGACAAGTCTACATCTGTACAACTGTCATAACTACATACATATATATATATATATATATATATATATATATATATATATATATATACATACGCCTACGGGATATGTACACACACACACACACACATATGTATGTATGTATATATATATATATATATATATATATATATATATATATATATATATATATATATATATATATACATATACATACAATTCTGAACACCTTTTGTTACACAGAAGGTTTCCAAAGGAACTGACATGTACACAAAACAGAGGCATCTCTTGTTTTATAACATTTAAATCTTAATCAGTTCACCAGAGAAGGTAGTTGTTGTGTATGTAGAGTTTGGGATGGGGAATGATGGCAAATGTAATCTACCCCAGGGAGTGTGGAGTTTAGGTGGGGGAATGATGGGTATGGACTTACACCCCGGCAACCACTTCTGTGTCACTGCTCGACAGTGGCACAGGAAAATAACATACCCAACTGTAGTCGTTCTTGACTGTGTATTCATTACCATGCCTAACTATGTAATACTTTGTAGACACCAGTCACCACAGATGGCTACCATGGTGTGCAGCATGTTAAAAGACATTACACATGTGTATGCCTGCCTACAGGGTAGTCACATACACAAACACACACACATTTGCCAGTATTGTGCATACACATCTTGCCTATGTAAATGTAACTAGTACAGTGGTATGCATTTGGGGTATGTGCCACAGAACATATACAATTACACTTATTCTGATTCCGCTTCCGAGCTGGATGACAGTATTACTCAGTTATGAGACACACTGCAGAGATTGCACATTCCAAGGCAGTCAGAATGCCCTTCTAAGACTGAGAACAACAACAGGGATACTGACAGTCACGATATACATAGCTGTAAACCTGTGTGTTTAAAGTAGGTGTCTATTACAACCTGTATGCACAAACAAGACACATCATCTGCAGGTAATACATAGGTAGGAATGAGAGGTATAGTTGTAGCATAACAGGAACCTGAACTGGAGTATGCCCATCTGTGGAATGGACAACTACTATCACTATACAGGGTTACAGTGGGCATGCTCATACACTTAGCAGCACAGGCCCGTTTGGAATGCACTATGACCACAACTACACAAGGTTATACTGGGCATGCTCATACACTTAGTAACAAAGGGCTTGTTTGGATGCACTGACTCAAATTACACAAGGTGGCAGGGGGTACGCTCATACATTTAGTAGCACAGGGCTGTTTGGGATGCACTCCGATTCTAACCACAGTAGGCGACAGTGTGCATGCTCATGCACTTACATGTACAGAACATGTTGTAATGGACTCCTATTGTAAAAACACAGGTTTACATCTATGTACATCTTACCTGTCAATATATATGCACATCATGCTGGTTTACTACCAGATACCTGTATGTGGCCCGTAAAGGATATATCTGTGTCCGTGCTGTGTGATACACATGCATACATGTACAGGAAGTACTGACACATATATATATATATATATATATATATATATATATATATATATATATATATATATATATATGCATGTGTGCACGTGACAGATAATAGGTTAACTGGGACACACAGGTCGATGCTACCTACAGCATGTGTCACACACCTTGCTGCCCTGAAAGACATACATTGATAGCAGGTTGTGGACAGTGGCATTATATTTCAAACAGTGGCATGAGCCACATTGTCTCATGGTACTGAGGTGCAGGTGTCAAGATGACCTCTCACGGCTGTGTTAGTAGTTGTCATTATTAACAGGACTGCTACACTAAGTATATCTCACATTGGTTATATACACAATGTCTGCTACTGTCTGTCACCTTACATGTGGCATTTGCTTCCAATCACATTACTGCCACTTGCAGTGATGTCATGGTACGAGTGGCAACTGCTAGACCAAAACAATGAGCCAATGTCCTGCTGTTATTATGAGGTTGTCCAGTGTCTGTCATTCCAGGCTATCATGACTGAATGACAAGCCTTTGACACAGAGCACATGCATCCATGTTTCAAGTTTCAAGTGAATGTGGATAATACCTAGGATGCATTTACCCATATAGTTGCATTCCAAGGCAAATGCCCTACACACAGAAGTAACACCCTGACACCTACAAGACAATTGCATTGGATGCTTATACTAACCAGTGCTAGATGTGTTGCTTTTGTAATCCATTTGCTCAATGTAGAACCTACAATGGGGAATACTGACATCTGTGCAGTGAGGAACACCTGGCTGAAGGCTCTGTAGTGCACAATTGCACTACCACCATATAACTCAGATCCAGACATGTGGGCCATAACACTGATATGGATCATTCCAGGTGGTGGTGTCCACATATTCATAAAAGCTACTCACATGTAAAGACCACTACTCCGACATACCTCATCACAGATGAGTCAGGTACAGGTGACAGTGGCAAACGCTACATTCTAGGTTGTATCCTCAAATACATCCACCACCTTGTCCCCAGACTATCAACACACATCCATATGTGGTATGACACAGTATTGTAGACCACCAGATAACCTTCGATTGGTGGACTACCTAGGCCTACATCAACTGTGCAAAGTACCCATGTACAGACACATATGCATTATGTGTTATGCAATGCAACAGTGGTATTATTGCATTGCATAATGTGTTATGCAATGAAATAATACCACTGTTTGTAACCAGCTCGGTTCTACACATACCAGGGTCCCTCGGATGTTGTCAGCATGAACACAGTCGACTGTTGCTGTACACCAGTAAACAACACCCTCGTGGTTGGATATGACCTAATTGTACCTGTCCTGGATATGTACATCCCACACTCATACAACATAAATGACATTATCATAGCTTTTGTTATCCTTTCTACATACAGGTGTCTACAGTCATTACACACATGCACATGGCAGATAGCATGCTAACAGTACATAAGGTTTGATATCTATGTTAACAGAGATAATATTCCCTCTCTACTGGTCACCCATGACACCTATCATATCATACAACAACCCATGTGGCATGTATATTATTAGACATGTCCACTTAATGCAATGCCTACAAACATACACAAATAACAGGGTACTAGGACCTACACAAGGCCTGTATTGACAGACTCAGGGAAATCCAGCGCTGTTCTGTATGTTTCTGAGTAGTCACAGGTGATGTGTTCATGACATGTACAGCCATGTGTGCCCACAGCTCCTACATATACCCCATGTCAACAATTGCAAGCCATGCATGCTGTGTGCTGTCTGGATATTAGCCTTAGTACCACAATAGCCAGTATGCACTGGGGTGAGATGGTTACAAGCCACAGACCTCGCACATGCTTGAATGAGTGTACGGCCTAGCTCTAACAGAGCACATTCCTGGCACTCTTCCAGTAAACATGAGGTGTGTGTGGCAAATATGATGTGCTCACTGTTGACCATTACAGTGCCCTGGCTTCACCATGGCACTGTCAAGTAACAGTTTGTAGGAGCATGACATGGAATAATGCTGTGTGTGTCTTGCTGATATGTGCTATTGTCATATATGTACACTTGGCTACTCGGTGAAGGTGGTTGTGTCCTACCAGTACATAAATACAACATCCATTATGGTGTAATGCTCGGCTATGTTTCACACATGGCGTGGGGAAGGTGTGGAATGTATCCTCTTGACCTGCTAGTCCACTTACTGATGTAGACCACAGATGTGTACATTTGATGTTTGTTTAGATTCCATCCGTGTGTAGTGTCTGATGTTTGAAGGTAACTGTTGTCTTAGTACATCATGCTGTTGCAATACAGTCTCAACATTGCCAACTGTATATGGTGAAATGCTCAAAATACAGTAAGCTGTACATGAGGTATCGCCAGATGTTTGGACATGACTACTGAGTGGTGGGGCTACTTTGCAGATGAATGATTACTGAGGACAGCTCACTGGTGTGTTACAACCATTCCTACAAAAACCTGTGTAACTGCTAAGATCTGGTTTTGCTAATTGAAGTGGAAGACATGCAATGTAGAATGCAGTAAGCGTGACACTGAAGGCAAACCTCTTGACACCTGTAACAGCAATACCTCCCCTGTGCATATATTGTGCATATATCAGCACAGTTGAGAAAGGAAAGAGTTAGTACACTTTGTAGCAAATGTGATAGTGCTGTACTTCTGTAATACCTATCATGAGATGGGCAGGTGTTTGATTCAAAGTACCGGCATGTGTGAGCGTGTGTGTGTCCATATATGTCACGTATGGTTAGGAATATATCCCACATGTTCTTCACTCTCCCGAACACTGTTGCTGACATCAGTACAGAGTAAAGTGTAGAAAGAAAGGCATAGGCAGGTGGTTGAACCTCACACATATTAAGTGTGTGTGTGTGTGTGTGTGTGTGTGTGTGTGTGTGTGTGTGTGTGTGTGTGTGTGTGTGTGTGTGTGTGTGTGTGTGGCTGTCTGGTCCCTGGAGTGAGGCTGTATTTTACCATAGTGAAATGTTAATGCCCCCTCCCCCCATCTACTCAATGCAATCTAGTATCCCTGTTGATATCATCAATTTTAGATGGCCATTCTAACCGCCTGTTAACATGTAGACCCTGGGGTGTGACTTGTTGTTACATAGCCTACTGATGAACCCCCCTCCCCACATACACTCACTGCACTGTAGTATCCCTGTCGATGTCCTCGATCTTAGGGCATTCCAACTACCTGTACATGTGTAATCGCTGTGGCGCGTCTTGTAATTGCATGGTACTATAATGATGATTTGCACATAGGCAGGGGTTCTCATCTGAACACTGGCAACTGTGTGTGTGTGTCAGAGTATGTGTTACTGTGTCTGTGAATCCCTGAGTGTGTGGGTGTGTCTGTGTTTGCATCCTGTCATAGCAGTGGGTATTACTGCTTCCCATTGAGAAGCCACTATTTCCACTGGCCTTTACCATTGTCTTCCACTATACCACTCTTTTACCTCCTCCCCACTCCGGGTAACTATACCTGTGATGTCATGACTCTGAACACAGTAGCTTACTACACAGCTATCATGCTCTTGGATCATTAGAACAGTAAACATAATTGAAACATGGGAGATTATACCTGTGATGTGGAAGCTACAAAGTACATGCAGGTATTTTCATACAGACCTGTGAGTAGTCAACATGTACATACGGGACACTAACCGCAAACACTGACACCCCCTGGCACATGCAACTACACCTGAAAGAGGAAGGCAGACCATCAAGATCAACATGCTGTTAGTGTTGTTACACATGATACATACTGTCAAATATGCAAAATGCATTCTAAAACTATAATACATGGTATACCTGCTGCCTGTCAACACTACTCAACAATATTAATCTACAATTGTCTACCTAGTATGTTCACTCGGGTCTATATTATATCATCGAATGCTTAAAAAAGCGAACGCTGATTGATCGACCTAATTTAAGCGAAAGCTTACAATCTCAAACTGTCAGATCAGCGATTTTTTTCCCAGGGAAAAAAAACGCTGATCCAAAACACATGCACACAACACAAGCACACCAAACAAAGAGAAATCCACACACATACACCTAAAATCTGATACCTAACCCTACACTAAACTATGCACACACCACTAACTACCCATTTACCTTAACCCAAACCCTAACCCTAAGGTCCGTCACTATCGCACACTCACCTCACTCGCTCCCTAACCCTAACTCACTTAAATCCACCCTAACCCTCATGTCCACTCAATCGCACACACACCTAACCCAAGCCTTAACCCTAACTCACCTAAATCACCCTAACACTCACATCCACAGAATCGCACACTTACCTGAATCTGACTGGTAACTTTCCACCATAACACTGAAAATACCAAAGCAACAGAAATGGACAACTGAATTCTTTCCCTAGGAAATAATTTGAGTTTCTGCTGCTTCCATATTTTGCAGTTTCGCGAAAATAAGTTCGATCAATCAGCGTTCGAGGATATAATATAGACCCGTTCACTCTGTGCATCAGACCAAATGAGCATGCCCCTGCACCAATGGTGTGGATGACAGGGATGTGGCACAGGCATCATCATATGCACAGGGTGATAATGTTTGCCAGAGGCCTAGGCTGTGCCATTGGATGACATCATGTGTGTGTGTTAGGGCCTGTGATATCATTGGGCGTGTGTGGATGTTATGCGTGTGTGTGTTGAGGTCTGGCATGTAGCTGGCCTACATAGGGGTATATTTGACAGCTGCTGACTGTACAAGTCAGGTTTCACAGTTCACAGTGTCCGGCCATGTGACCTGCACCTGCCAGGGGTTGCACGGGCATTACCAGGCAAAGGTCCAGAATGGGTACTGTCTGATGACATATGTCCACTGGAATTGTGTCCCTGTTGGAACCATCCAGGACCACGTGCACATGGCCTGCTATGTCCTGGTGTGGACTGCACAGCACCAGCTGCACTGCTGCTGCTACCACCACTATGGGAGCGGGCATGTGCAGTAGCATGTTCACGTGAACCTTCAACAGGTGATGTAGCTGACCTACGTCCATGTGCCTGACACCTCACTCCCACCAGATGTTCCAGCACAGACATTCCATGCTCGAGGATTGACATGCCATGGTCAAGGACTCCCACCATGTCACCCAATCATCTATCCAAAATATCTGCAAGATGATGGTGAGCATTTGCAATTGCCTGGATGTTGTCAGTTAATGAATGGACAGCAGACCTCTGAAGCCCCAGACCATCTCTGTTGTGCCTTTCAGCATGTGCCTGTGCCTCCATTACAGCCTGAAACTTGCGGCTGGTGACTCCAGCTGATGTGCTTTGTCTTGCAGGGGCATGTTGGCCAGTGGTCCTCCAACAAGCAGCACTGGGCACATGCCTGTGTGGGACATCACTAGTCAGTTGACTGGGATCATGGTGTGCAGTCACACCTTCCATAGTCTCCACACTTCCCTGTTCCATGCTACCACTCACCAACTGTCCTTCCTCTATGGCTGGCAATGATGGGGTATGTGTAGGCAGGAGAGCTGTGTGCAATGATGAGAGGGATAAAGGTGGAATGGCAACCAATGGCACAGATTCAGCCCCTGACAACACTTCCTGTGCCTCAATCATACTTTCATCATCACTGCTAGAGTCTGTGGGGACACTAACATCAGGTGGACCGCAGGAGGGCAAAGCACCTACATCAACACCTGTGAGGGGAAGACAAGAACTGTACATTAACAGTTATACCACACAGACACATACAGACACACACAGAAACATGCTGTGGCACCCAACGGCATGCAACAAGCAGGTGATATGGCAGATGGCATTCAGCTTAGACAATTATAGTGGTAGTTCTCATACATCCCTGAGTTGCACACAACAGCATGCATGGGTTATAGCAGATGGCATGCACCTTACACAATTATAGTAGTGGTTAGCATACATACCTGTATTGCACCATTTGTCTTAGTAGCTTATGCTCCATACCTGCAACACAATGCATGCACTATGCACCATTGCACCACACTGCCATGGTGTGTGCAACATACACCACATGTTAACAGACCATCACTGACCTTTGTACATCTGCCACTGATGTTTTGTGTTGGCCACTGACCCTATGTGTGAGGACATGAGCAGAAGAGTATGTTGACTGAATACTATGTTTGCCTGAGCCCTAGCTTGCATATCTCCCCCAAAGCAGTGCAGTCTGCTCAACATTATTCCACCTACCGCTGAGCTGAGTCTACAGACATTGTGCATGTGGCTGTACACATGTTTGACATGGCTGTCCCTACTTTGCAATGGTGCCACAGACCAGCACAGGTTTACAGTACACGGCCTGATGTGTGGCGTATGACCTTGCCAATCACATGTAGTATGACATGTCTTCTGCTGACGTGTTGAATGACATGCATACATGTGTAACACAATGGTGTCCTTTCCAATCTACAGTACGGTAATGGTGTCCCAATGCAGGGACGTGTTATACTAACATGGGCCTTCAGCTGACGCAATGTTGCCTGTCTGCCCAACAAATATGCAGTGACATACTGCACATTGAGCTGATGTGCATAGCCATTGCAGGGCATCATGTGGCTTCACTATTGCTATACAGTGTGAGTTACTGACACAGTTCATAGCCATGGCAGCGTTCACATACAATACATATCTAATGTGGAATGTGACCCACGTCACTGAGGTGTATACACACTAAACCCTAATGTGGAATGTGTGACACAGGTCACAGAAGGACATACGGATGACACCCCTGCACATCTGCAACCATATTACTGATGCCTGGCAACTATGCCCACACATGGCTAACTTAGCAGTACTTTGTGTCCCACATGCCATCTGTATACCTCACACACATGAGGAGCAGGCATGACAGTGATGTCTGACACCAGCAAGGTGAATGTACTGTATCTGTGGCCTGATGTGGTTGTATGTGTATGTTGTGCAACACATGTATGTATTTGGATACTGTATAGGTGAATGCTTTCATGTTGTGATACACTCAAGATGTTCAAGGCATGTTATGTGGTGGTTTTCATGTTATGCCTACACATGCTGTGCACAGGCCTGTATGATGTTCAATGTTTCACATCTGCAATATCACTATTACACAAAGGCCATAGTTGTATTGTGTCGAGCTAATGTACAACAGGTTGTACACACATGTACATCACTTCTACTGTGTGTGTTGCTTCATGTCTCTGGCCATGCTCCATGGCCATGTGTACACATGTTCTCTCCAATGGTTGTAATGGCCATCTGCTTCACATGTCAGTGTTATCCCATATGACATACACCCATAGATGTCATATTCTCCACTGAGGACAGGGTTATGCAGACAAAGGGTGGTATGTATGGAATGTGAGACATCATGTTTTGCAGGATAGTTGAGCAGTGTTGCAGTCAGACCACTACATGGCATGGACATGTCAGATAGCACATGACATTGTGTGACATTCATAGCAAGGGTATAATCCACAAGGGTGTATCCTGTGGGCCTGTCATACTCCAGCTCCAATACGTTTAGAGTGTGTGCACACAAATGCTCTCTGTACAGTACTGTATTTATTGCCAACATGTGTAATGCTCATATGTCGTACCTGTCCCTACAGTGAAACTCACCTCCACTATTGTATTCACAGTTGTCCACACATCTGGCAATGACAGTTTGGAAGGTTTAGTGTAGGTGTTTCATATAGTCTTCAATTGTTTCACATGGGTAACCACTGTGATGCATTGCAGGTCTGACCAGTGTCTATTAACAGGACCACCATACATTATGAGTACCTGTGTTATGGCAGATAGCATGCAATTAATATGATCTGTGCATTATCAAGCCTGGTAAATAATAACAATCTCACCTGACACAGGCTGCTGTTGCTGCAAAATGCCAGAGGTACCTAAACAAGAGTGTCACAGCAGTAAGATCATTATCCACACCTGTGTGATAGCTTCAGGGCACAATGTCAGTGTTAGCACATAAGCCAGTACAATACACTATACTATGGAGTATGCACATCTGTGCATACATAGAGTAGCAGACTATAGTATGTGGCATGTGTGCATACATGCCTTGCATATGATGTTACATTACATAGTGTACAGTAACACATGTAACTATGTGAAATATAGTTGTGTTATATGAGTAGTACTGACTTACCAGGCAACTTCAGGCCCGGTGGTTGAGAGACACCCACCTCCACAATACCATCTAAAGCTTGTGGATGGAGGTCTGCAGGTGTCCCCAGGTTGGCCAGTAGCTCATCGGTACGTGTGAGTGGGGGCTGGGTGAGTGGCCCCCCACCTGTTGCACCTTGTTCCCTGGCGATTGCATTAGCATGCTGTTTCACCATCTTATGATGTCAGTGCAGTGTCGGTGCACCTGCTGATAGGTGCAATTGTGACCACCAACATCATTTACCCTCATGCGGAGTTCCTCTGACAGGGCATCCTGCTGCTGTGCATCCTGTGGCACATGGCTGAAGAGTGTTGAATGGTTGTCAAGGAGGTATGGGATGATTACCTCATCCTGTAAGTGGGTGTACACTTGCAGCCTGCTACGCAGCATACCTGGAAGACATAATGATGGAGACAGGTCACAGAAACTCACAGAGATGTACAGAAGTACAGATGACATACATGTGTATCACATTTATTAAGATTACAAATAAGTCTTTGCAAATCTACATGACACTAACACCACTGACATGTTTAAGTCACACACATTTGACACTTACTGGTGATGAGATGTTATCACCATATATGTGTGTGTCATGTGATGACATTGCTCATACTCCATGTGGATGTTGTCTTGATGCAGGCATGTCTGTTTGCCTGTACTGGCATCTTTACCTATCATCACATGCCTGGATGTGTTCACATTAATGCAATTGACCTTAATGCTGTGTATATGTGACATATATAGTCATACATAGCCTTTAGGGACATGACCTGTGACCCTGCAAACCTGCTCACAGAATGTTTTACATGTATGTGTTTTGCCATATACATCTACATGGCACTGTGCAGCTGTGTAGCATCCTGCTATGTATTGCCTGTGTTGCACATGTGAAACACATGGGACAGTAGCTAACCTGATAGTATTTTCAGGGTTGGATATCAACTATAGCATGTATGGTCACAGTGAACTAGCAGGCTATATGCCCTGGGCCATTTATGAGCCTAGGCAGACAGGCTACCTAGCTGTAGGCAACAGACAGGTAAGTTTCAGTGGCCAGTTCAAGCAGTGCCACAGATCTGATCCACGGGGTTACTGATATATTTGGCATGCGGTCATCACAGCATGTCACGGAGAGTGGTGATGTGCAGCTTTACTGGACAGGGATGCATAGTATGGCAGGAGTATGTTAAGTGTATGGGACAGAGCTCTGTCAGGCATGTTGTGATCCTTATACTAGAAAGGTGGATGTCCATGAAGTATGTGTTTATTTGGGATCAGGACGTGTTAAGTATAGCATGTCCAATATCTCTGGCTTGGACATAGCTTTATTCAGGGTAGGCTGCATGCTACATAGTGGTGCTAGGGATTGGGAAGGGCAGTGTAGGCCATCTACACATGGGCAATAACCCTTAAAGGAAATATGCGATCTATTATGGGTCACATGAGTGTTGAGTATAGCTGAACAATTATCTCTATATTCATGGATGGCACCCTGCCATGATTAGGGGTGCCACATACAACTACCTGACTGGTGTGGTGAAGTAACTATCAAAGAAAAAACTACTGTCCAGCTGCATCCCATACACACACAGTTGCCATTATGTTGGCCACTGCCTTGGTGGTAGTTCATGGGTAAAGGGTTTTTAACATAGGGGATGACAATGCAATATGTAGCTGTCAGATTGTGGCATACATCACACACCACACATCTGACACACAAAAGCCCTTCTGTATGTTGAACGCAGCACACATTGAGTCAACATTTGCTCCTAGTTCATAGTCATTTGCAAGCATTAGTAGGCAGATGCCTTCTGTGTTAGTCTGTGTGGTATAGATAACAAAGAGGAGGAGTACCAGGAATGAACCCTGTATTACTGAGGCTGGCACTGATTTGATGTGCGTGTATTAGTCAGACACCTTCTGTAATGTTGGTTCTGCCAGCAGTCCAGTTGCCAACCACTCCTGTGACATAGGAATATACACCTAGTTTACCGAGTGTAGCTGGAACACAGTATGGGTGAAGGTGTCTTAAGACCTGGCAAGTTTATGATATGCTGTGTGAATCAACCTTACTGTCATCTACATTTGTACTGAGTACATCAAATATGTTGGTCACGGTTCATGGCCTTACAGACTAGACTCAGCAGGGTAGTAATGCACTATTTCCCATTATCAGTGGTGTCTCCCCCTTTGTGGGGTGTGATAACTGTTGCTGTGCACCATTCAGTGTGTACACAGCCTGACATGGAGTTATGATTGAACATGATGTGTATGTGGAGAGCTGATTGTTCTTACATTTGTGTAGGATACACCCTGGGATGCTGACATGTCCCATGAAAGCTGTATGTATGGCTTTAGAGAGTGCAGCTTGTACCTACATAGTTGTTATTACAGGCGATCTGTAGTGTACATGGATATATAACTATATGTACCTGTTGCGGGGGGAAGTGGGAGTGGGTTTAGATTCTCCAAGACCCTATCTGGATGAACAGGTGCTATTTCTGTAGGTGCAGTACTTCCCATGCCATAGTGCTGTGCAGCATGGCAGGTCTTGTCGTTGCCATTACGATTAATGACACAACTATAGAATGCTCTGTGGATGGCCTCATAATATGTGGCTGATTAGTTTCACTGTAGCTTTGTGTGGTTTTATATGGTGTATCTGCATCTTACTGAGGTTGACCAGGGATCACCTACACTCATGTGTGTTCACTCTTGCAACAGTTACTACCTTCTGTGGTGCAGTTTAAAGCATGGTACCACCAGTTTGCCATCTTGTTTGTGTTTGGTTGAATCTTGGTTCTGTTTCAATAGCACAATCACTGCACGTATGTGACTGCTTAAGGTTCATTTGTATAGGATTCATCATTTGCACATGCATTGTCCATCTGCATGGGTGCCATGACCATCACCACTTTGCTCTTAGGAAGCGTAACATTAGCTTTGGAGACTGACTATGTGTAGTATACTGTTAGCCCTGTTTGTGTGACTATTGTGATCCAGGTCATTGGGATTGATGGAATCCAACATGCATTGAGTGCAGGTGTTGGTACATGAGGAGTCTTCCCAGTTCATAATGGAATAGTTGAGAGTAGCCATTATTATGGTTTTCTGTCTCAAACCTAATCTTCCCCATTACAGCACATTATGACAGTTGGGAAATCCATGGCATGGTAGATGATCTGTCACAAGGTGCAATTTGAATTCCACTTTGGCAGAAAGGTAGTTGCTCAGCATAATGCATCTGAAGTTATGCAAGTGCAACTAGCGTGGGGGTGTACATATCCTTCAGGAATATGGACACACCTGCAGCCCGTGTGTTCCAATAAAGGATAATGGGCAAGAGGTGAGGTATGTATTATAACATGGTCATGCAGATGTGCTCTCTGAAGCATTGAAACATGTCTCAGCCACTGCACATATATGTTCTCCATGTTAGGGATTGACATATGTGTGTTCATATAGTGTTCCTGACATGTATCATTGTGTAGCGAGACCCGGAGTTATTGCTTGGCTGTCCCTGTAACAGCAGTGGACCTTTACTTGAACTGTGCAGGATGAAGGCACTATAGGGGAAGCATGAGCCCTAGGCAGTATCCAGATTCCCAGGGGTGACAGGTGCAGGCCCTGTCTGGCAAAGCATCATGGTCTGTCAACCATGTTATCCCAGGCAGACAGATACTAGATACCCTTTGGCTTGCACCACTACATTAGACAATTGTGGAATGCAATCCTTTTGTCCCTGTAATACAGTACCATTCTGGCCAATGGCAGAATGCTACCCAGGCCTTGGGACATACCTGCATGGGCTACAAGACCTGACAGTTCCTACATGTGTTTCCATGCAGTCCAGGCTACTGCGTCACAGGTCCTGCACAACAGCATGGAATATGCCAGAGCCATGTGTATAGTTCAAAAGGTGGTCTGAGTGTATGGGTATGTGGCTAATCATGGCAGACAGGCAGCTGACAGTATGTATGCCCTTGTATGGGTTGGTGTGTAACATAGTGCTAGAGTTTGCATTCACAAATGAGTACTGTTGGGCATGTTTCCGGCCACGTGTTCTGAGGTGTGGCATAATTATACAAACTATGTCATACAGTTTGTGTATTTCGTTGTCTGTCTCTTCCAGCTTGGGAGGTTACTTGTTTGGCAAGATACTTAGAAGCGTCTGTGAATGTGTGTGATTTCTGGTAGTGTGTGGGGGTGTTCTTACTGTGTTCTGGTAAGGGTATGTGTTGGTTGTGATGATGAGATGCATGTGTTAACCTACACCTCATGACTGTCCAGTCCAGTCATGGCTGTAGACTGGACTGCCTTCCAGCTTACCCCTGTAGCTGTATCCCAGACAATGTGTGGGATGTGGTGTTAGGTGGGTTTGGCAGTGTACATGGCATAGAGATTACATTCCTCCAGGATGGCCACATACACAAAGCTGACATTAGTAAACACCAGTAGCTGAGTAGTGGGCATGCCTGTATGAGCATTCAGTACTACAAGTACCAAGTGCTTTATTTAGTTGACTTATTGCTTATGAAGATGTTTTAGACACTGATGCTCACATGTAAATATTTGTGTCATGGACGTGACAACACTGGCTATTATGGAAACATTGTAGCTGCCTTTAGCAGTAATCCTACTCCAAGAAGCACATCACATCCTGATAGTTGATTACAGATGATGCAAGTGTCTACAGGTATGCTTCCTTCTCTGGGTATATACTCACATATCCACCAAGACCATGAGCTCTGTTGGGCACAGACACCCACTCCCCAAACAGAGTCATGTATCAATAGACTCTGATGCCACTATCAACATGATCAGGATATAATCAGATAGTGTAAGCCATCACCTATGAAGCAGCTATTACACATGGGCAGCAGTCTCCTACATCTTACATTCCTACTGCAGGTGTTACACTGGAGTTAAAATGATATGCAACCTGTTTCATTACCAGTACTGTGCACTACCTTACATACAGTATGTGCAAGTGGCTGTTAGGCTGACAATCCGAAGTTAGGCTACACAAACCTGGTAGTTCAACCAGTGTGTCTCTACTCTCAATATCCACTCCATGTAGGTGTGCACATAGCCATTTGGCCCAGCCCTGTAACAAGGGCCACTATACATTTGCATAACATGTACACATGCACAGCTATTATTGCTTGCAAATGATACTAGAGAGGTCCAGCCCTGTAACAAGGGTCACTACACATTTGCATAACATGTACACATGCACAGTTATTACTGCTTGGAAATGATACTACAGAGGTGGATATTACATGTGTTATGTGCATGGATAGTTACCTAGCTCTTCCAATTATCTTTGCTATCATGCTGCTAAACTGTCAGATGAATACAAATGATATGTATCCTTTTATTGAGCATTGTAACTGCCAATAGACATAACTACTGTTTGCATAACATAACATAAATGCTATGTAGAATGGAATACAGATCTGCCTAAAATGCTGTACATTACACAGTTATTGGCACAATATCCCACAATGCAAACCATATTTGCACAGTAAGCCCACTTTTGACATGTTCATCTTACTTATACACCCATACATATGTTGACTGTTACAATATATTGACATATACTATCCCTTGTTATAGCACATACTTGTTGGACCAATCCTGACACCGACAGTGGCTGGAAGCAAATTGGTGAGTTCCAAGCCCATATCATCCCTTGTGGTGTATGAGGAGTTTGCCTTGTGACCTACAGCAGTACACACATATAATACTACAAGCATTACTACTGCTCAACAATACATCGCTACAAGATAGCTATTTCCACTATATGCATTGATTACACTGTAATTCTTACAGAACAGGTACTACATACACAGACATACTACATGTTATACATACCTTCTTAGTAATTGGAGGTGTTACTGACTAGTATAATACTCATTTTCGGTTTGTCTTTCAGTGTTTTGTACTGTCCTACAGGAAGATACAGATGGTTTGAATGTGTGACAAGGCAACCTTTTATAGTTACAGATCAGTAACATGTGCTATCCCAATAACCAGTTGGTGTTCCTAAGTAGCTAATTACATGCACATCAGCTGCGCTGCTTCTGCCTTGGCCAGTACCATGGCAATAGTGGAGTATAACTGAGTACTCCATTTGGGTGTTGTCCTTTTGCCTTACTTGTGAGGAATACAGCATGGAAGTGTTGTTTTAAATCTATTGCAACAGCTGTATGGAGACGAACAGTAATATATTGTGTGCAATGCCTAGAGGATTTGGTCTAAATGTGAGTACTGCTGTTATATTTCTGAACATTGCTACTTGTGTAGGGTTTGTCTGTACCTAATACTTCTGCATATGTTTCAGTCTGACCAGGATGTTTGACCAGCTCAAGGCTGCATAGCTATGCATATAATGTTAGGGGGTTTACAGTGTGCTTACCAGACATATTTAGTTTGATGTTAATGTGTATCATACTGTGCTGATAATCAGCACTCAGTAAAACTTCCTGGTGTACGAACCTTTCAACCCTCTGAAACAGGATTAGTTTATACAAACCCTTTAACATCAGCAGCTGTTCAATTGTATGACAGCAACTATTTCACATATGGCCATTTTAGCGTGTCTGTGTCCAGGTATGTTAAGGTTTCAGCAGATGTTGTACAGTAGTTGAATAATCGGTTATAGTATGACAGTATGTACTGATGTAATTATTTTGGTTGTGGAGTAAATGTTGGTGGGTGTACATAGCACATGCAGGTGTGTAGGAACCCCTTTTATACAACTTCTATATGTGTGTGGGTGTTCTTTCCCTGTGTGAACACCTATCCCTTAGTGGACTAATACTATGGTAATTGCAGGCTGATTCATTAAGGCACTGTTAAATGCTTCCTGTATAGCATGCAGGTACTGTTAGTCCTTGAATCCTTTTGGCAATACATTGGAATGTAATAAAGTTTTGCTAAATGAAAGCTGTTTGAGTATTTCTGTCATGGATATTTGCAGTCATTGTAGTTGTGTTGGTGCCTGTGTCCATAGAACATATTTGTAATAGTGCATTGGCATATACTCTTCATATGTTATGTTCATATTGTTTGGGGGGGGTGGAATGTGTGATTTCTATGGTCCATGTTATACTCAGATATGAACACTTTGGATGCTGTCTACACACATGTATGTATGTGTGTATATATATATATATATATATATATATATATATATATATATATATATATATATATATATATAGATGTGTATGTGTGTATATATGTATATAGATATAATATATAGTATAAATATTATTGCACCCGTTTATCTGTACCTCCATAGATGTGTAGATGTTTTTAACATATCTATATATCTATGTAGATCTGTATATATCGACATGTCTCTATGTATCTCTCTCTCTCTCTCTCTCTCTATATATATATATATATATATATATATATATATATATATATATATATATATATATGTATATGTATATATATATCTATATATCAGCATACACCTTTCATTGGGTACATGGCGGGTTGTCCTATTTCAACACATTCCTCCCTTTTGTATTTTAACCGGTCTGCATACACAACTGGGATAGGTACATCTCAGGTAGCTTAGTGGTAGGTTACTCTGAGGATGGAGTACATAGTTGCGGGTTCTAATCCTGGAAGGTGCTATTATTTTACCTCTCAGAGTAGGCACTGGTAGGGAAAGTGTGAATAACGCACATTTAAGTGGTTGTAAGCAGGTTTGCCCGTGGTCTGTGCGACGTTAAGCAAAGGTCAAACCTGTAAAGCACTTCTCCATTTACCGTGTTTAAGCACCACCTACCATCAGGCAAACCCGCTTAAAAGTGCTTTAAGCCACCTGCATCCAGCACCCCTTATTCTGGCCCTCAAACTAACTTAACAGCCCTTGCAGGTCTTGAACCTGGGACCATGATCACCACAGTCACTGATGTTACCACTAAGGCATCTGAGATATGAACAAATGTCATGGTGTTTAGAATATACATTTTACTACAGGCATTCCTCACTACTGAAAACAAATGTGACAGTCAGTTGGTGTACATATGTCTGAAACATGTTAACGTTCATATGTTTGTGAAATTAAGTGTTGCAATGTGACATAGAGTGTATTATGAATGAGAAAGGTTCTTGTTTTGTGTCCTTTTTATATTGTCCCCATACTCCATGTATACCCCTCTAGTTGACTTATTGAACATCCGACCCAGGCTCTCCTTGATGCATGATTTCATTACCCATCATTCCTCCACCGCCCCAATCTTCAGATACACAACAACCATCCCTTCTATGGTGAATTAGGTTAATATTAATAGTTATAATACCAGAACTGCATGTGTTTTGTGTACACTTCAATTCCTTTGGATTGCTTCTGTGTCACAAAGTGTATTCATAGATGTTTATATATATATATATATATATATGGCTATTGATGTAACTGTATAATATATATATCTTTATATTTATATCTATGTGCAGACATCACTGACATGTATATATATATATATATATATATATATATATATATATATATATATATATATATATATATATATATATATATATATATATATATATATATTATTTTATTTTTTTTTCGTATTAATTTGTAACAGTAATACATATGTAGACTTGTATGTGTTAGTTCACAAACTGCAGTACATTACAATGTACTGTATATATGTACACAAAGTGACTGTCCCATTTGTGGTCATTACAGTGGAATGCATATGGTATAAGGTGTAGTCTAAAGACCATGAAACATGTATACACCTCAGATGGCTTAGTGGTAAGTCCCATGACTGTAGTGTGCATGGTCTAGCGTTCAACACCTGCGTTGCTTTAAAAATGTTTTTTACTCCAGATTAAGGCTAATTTAAGCAGTTGAAAGCATGTTTAAAAGTGTTTGTGTTGCATTATAGCAGCGGTTATACACAGTTAAACTTTGTAACTTATAACCTGTGTGCGCAAACACGGCCACATCCGCTAACTACTCAGGATATATACATGTCAGTGAAGTAACATCTCACTATGTGCTGACATAACATTACATTCTCTGTTGACTTTACTCTCCAGCACACATGGGTTTATATGGGTGTTTCAAATGTTTATTATACAGACGAATACTACCTATATATGCAAGCTGTGGTTAAGGTATACTTTTTAACATGATAATCATCCCTGATTTTATGGGGATTTGAACCTCGAATGCACAGATACTATGCAGATGCTGTAAGCATTACACTATTGACATTAACGTTGCTTCCGCATATTTCCTATTTAGATGATTTCTATGTGTAAGCTAGGCTAAGCAAAGGGCAGAGGCCCCCATACCCACTGAGCTTCACTTACTCTTGAAATAAGAACATCTAACAAATGTACTGTGAGACAATGCATTACATTCCTAACTACATTAGGCATAGCCCCTTACTGACATACTTCAAGGGAAATCTTGTTGTGTGAATGGGTAACAGAATATACACCCCTGGGATCATGTGTCCCAGAACCATATAGCCAGGAGGTGGGGGAGCCCATCCAGTTTGATAGCTGCGAGACCTGTTGGGGAAATTGAATGGTGTTGAATTGTCACATTAACATGCCATCTTTAGAACACTAAGTGCCCCTATCACCTTCCACCACCCCAGTCTTCAATAGCTTCTGTTAACTCTGCCTGGAATTGCTTCATTGGCTATGCTTGACAGAGGCTCATTTACTTCATCAGTGGTGTGGAGAAAGCCAACACACTGTAGCTATGCTTCTAATTGCCCTTGGGCAGGTATGTAGTAGGCTATCTGTGAACTTCTAATGTACAGGCCATCACAGCCATAATATGTGAATAAACAGACTTTCAGATCACAATATACAGTGAGAAATCACCATGCAGTCAGGAAACAGTTAAGTACAGGAAGAACATATAGGACAGTGATACTTAGTCACTCCAGAAGCCTATCTTTGAAGCTAGAAGACTTGTATAAGTTTAACGCTTTCTATAGCTTACCAGTAGGTTACCTACAGGAGAGATGAGAAACAAGCACAGATGGGAAACATGCATGCAACAATACCATACCGGCTTATGTATCAGCCTTAGGCTTTGGAATACTGGCCAAGGCTATTGGTGCCACCATGGTGCCTTTTTTAGGAGAGTCTGAAAGGTGAATGCCAGCTCCGTAAACAGCACAATAGCAGAATCAATGAGGGTTATGCTACTCAACACCAGGGGTTGTGATCACAACATGCATGCACTCACAGCACTCCTCAAGATGGACAACGTCAACATCTGTGTAGTAACTGAGACCTGTCTTAAGGCTCCTGAGAGCACACCAGCACTACCAGACTACAACCCATACCACACATTTCAGCCACAGTACATGGACTGACACAGACATGGAAGGGGGTGTATCCATATTCATCAGGGATACCTACACCTCCAGGTTAGTGTGGCAGCATGTTACCTCTGACATCATCCATGTGCAGCTAACATCAGCCACAACTTCATTGTAAACTGTGGCCTGCTACAGATCACCCTCCATAACCCAGGACCACCACTCCACCTACCTGGAGACAGTGGAGAACATGACAGTCCTAACGCATGCTCTGGCATTGGTTGATGTCAACTACCCTACCACTAACTGGGAAGCTTACTCAAGTACTCACTTCCAGGCCCAGTGCTTCCTGGAATTTATCACCTCATATGCCCTGTATCAGGTGGTAATCTCCCTAACGAGGGGTGGAAAAATACTAGAAGTGGTCATCAACAACATGGGCAACAGGTGCACCACAGCAGAGGTTAACCGGTCACTGGTTTGATCTGACCATGAACTATTCACTATTTCCACACCCAAACATCTCCCCCACTCACGGAAACCATAGTGTATACCTTTCCTACAGCTAAATTTACACTACTAGTGACAGGGGTGGGGGGGAGGTTCACAGCCCCCACGCTAAGGGGAAACACTGCTCAAGATACAGACAGATTTACAAATGCAATCTATAAACACCTACATGGATGTATGGATTGTGCCATCACTGGTAAACCTAGACTCACTCCTCCTAGACAAGGACACCAGTCTGGTGGACCCCTGCAATAAACAGCCTATACTACAGAAGTAGGACAGTGTTCCAGACAAACAGCAAATCCCATGAAGGGCAGACATCTGTGACCACTATTAGTATGATACGTAGGTCCCTCATGACATCATCCAAGGCTAACATCAGCTGACCACTATTAGTATGATACGTAGGTCCCTCATGACATCATCCAAGGCTAACATCAGCAGGAAAATACGCAAGGATTCGAAAGATAACCACAAAGCCTTCTTTGGCTATGTCAAGGATCTAACTGGTGACACACAGATTTGCACTGTGCTGGTGAAATATAGCACAATATATGCTGACCCTACTGATATCGCCAACATCTTTGCAATTACATTCAGTGCATACTTCACACCCTAAAGAGCCCACAACACTACCGGAAAGGTACAGTATCCCACACATCAGAGACACACAGGTGGAAATGGCCCTCTCTAACAGCAGAACACAGCATCAATGGAGGCAGATGTTGTCCCAGACTGCATCTTGCAAACTGTACAAGACAACCTGACCCCCCCCACACCTAATTAAGCTTTTCAACCTCAGCCTCTCCAGAGGCTACATGCCCATAGAATGGTACGTGGCAATTGTTATTCCACTCCATTAAGGTGGAATCACAACTGACCATGGTAACTACCACCCCATAAGCCTGACTAGCCTGGTTTGCAATGGTATGGATCACATCCACATAGCACTCATTAACAAAGACATTGGTAACCTCCAAACACGTGACCCAACCCAGGTCAGCTTGGGTGAGTGCAGTTCATGCCTACTGAACCTGTTTGACGTCTTACATACAGTCACCAAGATATTAGATGACAGGAGAGGTGGTTCACACATACTACCTGGACCTTGCCAAGGCTTTTGACACCATGTCCCACTCAGCTATTACTGATAAACACACCAGCCTCTACATACACCAATACATCACAGGTTGGGTTGCCAATGGGCTTACACACAAAACCCACATGGTATGACTAGTGGTCTCCAGGACCAACTCTTGACCAGTCACAACTGGTGTCCCACAGGACTCAGTCCTGGGAACCCTACTGTTTGGCATATACTTCTCAGAGGTACAGGCAAACACAGGTAGACTACGGCAGACCATGTTTGGCAATGACTGTGAACTGGGAGCCATGATTGATAGTCTAGATGACACAGACATCCCTCAAGGGGCCTCACAGAGACCGACACAGCATGTCAACATCATGGCCTCCAGCCAAGTGCCACTAACTGCATGGTCATTACATTGTGGAATATTAAGCACCCACATATTAACACATAAGTGGCAGCCACTTTAATACGGACAAGGTAATGAGGTATCTGGGGACAAAGGTAGATAGTGATCTCCCCTTTGACAATCATATCTCCAAAGTAGTTAGGACATCCTTCTATGTAGGCCATCTGATTACTAAAGGTTTCCCATCTAGACATACTGGGGTTATAGTGCCCCTTTACTCATCACTCATCAGTCCCATCATAGGGTATAATAACCAATTTGGGATGTACCTCAGAGGACACTTCCAACAGCTGGTAGGTCCATGAATGTACCTCGCCAAGGGGATTACTGGCCTCAAACATATGCCCTATGCAAACCAAGTCCAGCAAGCCAAGACTCCAAGCTGTAGCAAAACGCTATAAAAAAGGCAATAAAATCCAAGTTGCAAGGGCTAAAGAACACAAACATTTAATAGAAGCGCTTTTCGTCTGCTATGTAGGCAAGACTTCTTCAGAAAACAGTGTTCCTATTAAAAAAAACGCCATTTAAACAATCAGCTGTTACAGGTTAAGCATATTTTTAAAGGCACAGTAAAGTAAAACTAGGAACACAAATGCTAATAAATCTACCTACACAAAACAAAGTAAAAGTGTCCACAATCTACTTCTACTTCTATTTAACTTTAAACAATACTTTAAATACTTAATTTCTACATAAAAAATGTATAAGAACCTATGTATATAAAAATAAAAATCCTATTACGTAATAAACCATGCATATTATTCAAGAAAATTTTTTTTTAAAAGCTTTTATATATATGCGCATATAACTAAAAATGCATACCTAGAATTATATATATAAAAATATATAAATCCATTATATATACAATAAATATAAAAATCTTCATATTTAAAAAAGAATTCCATATATTAAAAAAAATTTATTATTATTAAATAAAATTTATTTTATTTTATTAATTTTATTTTGTTCTGCTTTAGAATGAACAATTATTTTCTAAGGGTTCTAAGTCTAAGAATACTTGAAATGGAACAAGTATCATTTAACCCAGGTTTGTGGCAAGCATTTAATTTAACCTGCCAAACTAGTTCTAGTTCTTCAAGTTTTAATTGCCTTGGTCCTCCTCTATAGTCTACTTTCATATCATCTATAACAATAAACTTAAAACTATGCCCTACATTAGTGCAAATATGTTTAGCTAAGGCGTTGTCTAATTTCTGTTTATTAATAGCGTATTGATGTTCATACAGTCTATCACGTAGTCTTCGCTCCGTTTTGCCCACATAAAATGAAGGGCACATTTTACACATAGCTAAATACACTATGAAGGTGGAATTACAATTAAACTTCCCTCTTATTTTATAACGTGTACCATTGATAGTAAAAAAGTTAGTCACGTCAATATACTTACAAAAATTACAATTTTCACATTTATTCATCCCTGGTCTACTAGTGTGGGGGGTATTAATATGTTCTAGAATAGTTTTTAAGTTGTTTCCCTTTCTAAATGTGACCCTAGGTAGATCATCCAATTTACTGTGAATTGTTTCATTTATTTTGAATAAGTTCCAATTTTTCTTAAGAATGTTGATACATAAGGAACTTTGTGGACTAAAAGCAATTATAAAGTTAACTCTATTATCATGAGTTGGGTCACCATTTGATATAATAGGTTCAGCTAACCTATTATTTTCCCTTTGTGAATCTAGTGTAGTTTTTCCAGAGATTTACCGTAATTTACCAGATTTTGACTCGGCTCCACAAGATAAACCTTTTGGTTCTACTTCTACTAATTGTATTTTTAACCAAAACTTTCCAGTACAAGATCTGCACACTGATGTTCTACACGATAATGTTCTTAGACTTCAGCAAGTGCTTCCGCCTGTTTATAGTGGCCGTAATCAACAAGAATCGGACCCGGCTACACAGGATAATTCTACTGGTTTAGTTTTTATAGATTGTGTGCAAAAGAATAAACCTACTACACAGCATTTGCAGCACATTAAATCTAGAGCTCTACACTACATTGATTCTACTGCTCCTGTTCCTAACTTACCGGGTGAGCGTATAGAGCTGGCTCCTTCCTTTAAAGATGTAGTAAATCAGATACCAGATGTGCCTGCTTGTGTAAGAACGGATCAGAACAGCTCTCCAGCTCCGGTTATTGTTGAATTGGATACCCCTGTACAGCTAAGACCTACAGTTGTACAACATGAGTGTCTTAACCACAAGCAAGGTAACTTGCTTGCTTCTTGGTTGAATAATGGATTTACTTTTTCTCAAGATGTTCGAAATGACCAACAAGATCAAATTACTTTGGAAGGTAACATTCCTAACAATACTGACATTATTCATAAATTAAAATCTTTTGATGCATATCTGGTGAAATTAAGAAAACTCCAGTTAGAAATTGCATACTTTAGAGAGTGTATTTCCCGTGGGATAGTGCCTAAAGGTTTAAGGCGGCATTCTTATCCAACGGGTTTAGTACCTAACTCTGTTTTCCATTTAGAACTACTTGATATGTTTGACAAACAAGGTCTAGAACTACTGAACTTGATGATTAAACATTATGGTCTATGGATAGAGGATTTGTCCTCTAGTTTAACATCGTTAGATCAAAGCATTCAGTCCGACCTTGATTTTGGTAGATACAAATATGAATATGGTCGCATATTCACCAGTATTGACCAGTACTTGACTAATTTGAGACTTAATAAGTCTAAGAAGTTGGAAAGGGACAGTAAGGTGTATAATACTAAGTCTGCCTACCCGGTCCCACACCAAGCTCAAGTATGGAAAAAACAGCCATCTGACAGTCAATCTAATAGTCAGTTTAACATGGCATCTAAACCTGGTACCTTTAGTGCTACTAACACAGGGTACCAAGCTTATGATCAGACTGGTACTGGTGAGATTTTCCCTGCTGAGAACATCGACCAAGATGTGAATGATAACCGAATGATGAACATGGGAAATACCAATTGGAGTAATAGACTGCGTAGTGCTAACAACAACCAGAAAATTAATGGTAATAGTGACCAGTTGCAAAATTTTCCAAAACGACTGGACTTAGGTGCCAAGCCGAAACAATCGTTTCGACCAGTTTACCAACAGAGAAACAATCAACAGAAATTCAACAAACCCAAAACTTAACGCCTTTAAAGCTTTGTAATGTTATTGGGACTAACCTTGATGTTGACTTTGACTCTGTTGATGTATCTTTCATTTCTGATGAATTACTAGATTTAACTACTGGCCCTGAGATGGACGAGGTAGTTGCCCGCCAGTATCCTTTAATTATCGTGAATGAAGCTAAAGACTTTACAGTTTATAATTTATCTACAGTGAACATCAGTACAGAGTTAGTTGAGTTCCTTTCTAAAGGTTTAAGCTTTGTCCCTACGCAGCCTATTAATTTAGCTAAAACTATTATAGATATTAAATTATTTGTTAGGAAATTGAATTTTAAATTAATCTTTAATAATTTTGATGGTGTAAGTATTCCTACTAATAATTTTTATACTCCTAGTACTTTTAATCCACCTCTAGTGCCAATTTTGCAAACTTTTGAACAATTATGTGAATTTGACATACGTGATTTGGTCAATGATTTACATAGACACCAGACTCACTACAATACCAACAAACATGAACGTGAGCTTCTGTCCTTTATAAAAACACAGAATTTAAGGTTTTGTAAACCTGATAAAGGAGGGGGTTTAGTTGTTTTTGACAACTTTGACTATAAAGACCGGATGTATAAGTTATTGAACACTCCAGCTTATGAAGTGAGTTCACAAACTGAAGTGAATAAAGCTTATAATTTGATTAAAAATCTTATTGAAGACTTATACATTGAAGGTAGAATTGAACAACATATATATAACTATATAGTCACTTTGTATCCTAGGTTTCCGTGTATCTTTGGTATTCCCAAGATACATAAAGACCTCGAGAACCCTCCACTTAGACCTCTAGTGGACAGTAGGGGTTCCCCCACATACTCTGTTGCTAAATTTGTAGATGTCTTACTTCAAAAGTATTTGTGTCAGGAGGTTCAAATATGTAAAGACTCTTGGTCCTTTTTAGACAAGATCAATTCTATCAGTTTCAACACTAGTACCAACTTCCTTACTATTGATGTAAAGGACCTGTACACATGTATCCCCCACACAATAGCTATTGAATGGGTTGGAATTCTGCTTAATAAATACAGGGCCTCTCATAGTGAGGTTAGTTTGGTTATGGAACTTATTGACATAGTGTTGAGTAATAACTTTGTGATATTTCAAGACACATTTTACCATCAAAAAGTAGGTGTAGCAATGGGGTCGCCTTGTGGGGCTAGTGTTGCTAATTGTGTAATGGCTTATTGGGAGTCACAATTTATTTTCAACTCCACTAATAATACCTTTAGTGATCATTTGGTCTTCTACACTCGTTATCTAGATGATATTTTCATCTTATTTAATGGCGATGAAACCCTTAGTGCTGACTTTGTACGTTATTTGAATACTACAACAGAGTTTTTACAATTTACGTCAACTTTTAGTACAAATTGTATTGCATTTTTGGATATTAATTTAGTAAAAGATTATAGGTTGAACTGCTATACAGCAAAAATTTATAGGAAGTCAACCTACTCGAACACTTTTCTTCATTATTCTAGTAACCACCCCTTCCACCAAAAGAAGTCGGTGGTCAAGGGTCAACTGGTGCGTGCTGCCAGAATGACCACTTTGGACACCGACTTCCTTCTTGAGTGTTCATTACTCAAGAGCATGTTTTTGGTCCATGGCTACCCGGAAGTTCTTTTAGATAATTTGATTAATGAAGTTAGTATCAAGAGAAATAACTTCTTTTTACCAATTCTCTCTGGAAAAACTACACTAGATTCACAAAGGGAAAATAATAGGTTAGCTGAACCTATTAAATCAAATGGTGACCCAACTCATGATAATAGAGTTAACTTTATAATTACTTTTAGTCCACAAAGTTCCTTATGTATCAACATTCTTAAGAAAAATTGGAACTTATTCAAAATAAATGAAACAATTCATAGTAAATTGGGTGATCTACCTAGGGTCACATTTAGAAAGGGAAACAACTTAAAAACTATTCTAGAACATATTAATACCCCCCACACTAGTAGACCAGGGATGAATAAATGTGAAAATTGTAATTTTTGTAAGTATATTGACGTGACTAACTTTTTTACTATCAACGGTACACGTTATAAAATAAGAGGGAAGTTTAATTGTAATTCCACCTTCATAGTGTATTTAGCTATGTGTAAAATGTGCCCTTCATTTTATGTGGGCAAAACGGAGCGAAGACTACGTGATAGACTGTATGAACATCAATACTCTATTAATAAACAGAAATTAGACAACGCCTTAGCTAAACATATTTGCACTAATGTAGGGCATAGTTTTAAGTTTATTGTTATAGACGATATGAAAGTAGACTATAGAGGAGGACCAAGGCAATTAAAACTTGAAGAACTAGAACTAGTTTGGCAGGTTAAATTAAATGCTTGCCACAAACCTGGGTTAAATGATACTTGTTCCATTTCAAGTATTCTTAGACTTAGAACCCTTAGAAAATAATTGTTCATTCTAAAGCAGAACAAAATAAAATTAATAAAATAAAATAAATTTTATTTAATAATAATAAATTTTTTTAATATATGGAATTCTTTTTTAAATACGAAGATTTTTATATTTATTGTATATATAATGGATTTATATATTTTTATATATATAATTCTAGGTATGCATTTTTAGTTATATGCGCATATATATAAAAGCTTTTAAAAAAGATTTTTCTTGAATAATATGCATGGTTTATTACGTAATAGGATTTTTATTTTTATATACATAGGTTCTTATACATTTTTTATGTAGAAATTAAGTATTTAAAATATTGTTTAAAGTTAAATAGAAGTAGAAGTAGATTGTGGACACTTTTACTTTGTTTTGTGTAGGTAGATTTATTAGCATTTGTGTTCCTAGTTTTACTTTACTGTGCCTTTAAAAATATGCTTAACCTGTAACAGCTGATTGTTTAAATGGCGTTTTTTTTAATAGGAACACTGTTTTCTGAAGAAGTCTTGCCTACATAGCAGACGAAAAGCGCTTCAATTAAATGTTTGTGTTCTTTAGCCCTTGCAACTTGGATTTTATTGCCTTTTTTATAGCGTTTTGCTACAGCTTGGAGTCTTGGCTTGCTGGACTTGGTTTGTGTTTCGTTTACCAGTTTGTGTGCCGCAATTTGTATATGCCCTATGCAGCCAGACTGAATACACTTCTGCTTTACTAAGTGGCATCTCGTTTACCCACAGATGATCTCTGCTGGCCAACACAGCCATGTTGAACTCAGGCTTAATGGATATGCTCCACCTATGGGAATCCATGTCACAGTGAGCCACACACTGTAGTGAGCTGAACCATGCCACAACAATAACTGGAAGATGCTGGAGGGACAGATTCCTGTCACAGACACTCCCCATACTTTGGAACAACATCCCTAACTTCGTTATACAGAGCCCCTTACTAACACACTCTGCAAGAGAAACCTTGAAGAGTGGATGGGGAACAGTAGATGCACTACCCGCCATTGGCTCTGCTCCACAGAGGGACAGTTAATGAATCAATGGGGTGGCAAAAGCTGACACATTTTGGCTAAGCTTATGAATGGCTTCTGGCAGTTGGCCAAGTACCTACCTATGAACCTATACATACAGTATCAGCACATGCTGATAGCTTAATTTACTGTTCAGGTGTTGACTTACCTTGTGCCAATGGCAGTTGTGTGTGCAATAGTTGAGGGCTGCATATGTTGGATGCACACAGTAGACTGCCTATACATGACAATTTACAGGTAGTCTTGTGTGTGTGCCATCCATTTTTACTGTGTGTACAGGTGGAGAAAGGTGTCAGCCCCTAGGTGCCTACACTGTCAGTGTGTGTGCTATATGTTCACTCCTTGCCAAGGCATGGGCATACTGGGCATGCCTCTGTCTGCCTACTGGGGCTGGCTCAGGGTGTTCATGGTCTGAGAACCTCTGTGCCTGTGGGGCCCTTGGCAATGGTGGTGGGCTGTGAGGGCCTTCACCATTCTGTCCCTGCTGCAGCTGTTTCCGCAGGATCATATTGTGTAGCATGGCACATACTATGAAGATGTGGGCACACGTGCCTGGAGAGTACTGCAAGGCTCCACCAGATATGTCCAAGCAATGGAACTGTGATTTCAGCATCCCAAATACACGCTCTATGATGATTCTGGTTTGTGTGTGTGCCGCATTATGGCGTTCCTGCATGGGTGTGTGTGCATTTCTGATGGGAGTCATCATCCACGGTTCCAGTGCATAGCCAGCATCCCCCACCAGGTGGCCATTTGGGATGTCCCCTCTGGCAAATAACTGATACAGCTGTGAGGCATGCCAGATGTGGGAGTCATGATAGCTTCCAGGGCTGCCAGCACAGACATCCATGATAATGCCCTGGGCATTGCACATGACCTGGCAGTTGATGGAGGGGTATCCCTTGCGGTTTATGTAGTGCCTACCCTGTTCACTGGATGGTGACTTGATGTGTATGTGCTTGCAGTCTATTGCACTCAGTACCTCCGGGTATTCTGCCACATGGTGGAAGAGATGTATATTGCTGGCCAACTCCTCCTGCATTCGGGGGAAGTATGTGTGCTTATTGGCATGTGGTAACATGGCATCCAGGAAATGGTGTAGTATCCTGGATGCTGATGCCTGTGAGATCCCCATGATATCCCCAGTTGGTCTTTGAAAGGTACCTGTAGCTAGTATTCTCAGCCTTGCACATACCTTTGTATCCACTGGGATGGGTTCCCCTCTGTCTATTCTGGCTCTGAGGTGTGGCAGGCACAGCTCCACAAGTTGCTGTAGGATGTCTATGCTCACCCTGTAATGCTCTACTATCTCCAGATCATGTAGCCCCTGGTAGGTTACCCTGGGCCTGAACACTCTTCTCCTCCTCTGGTGCCTGAGATGGTCGTGTGCATCATCCTCCACACCACCTACAGTCTCCAACACATGCTGGTGGATCAAAGCTATGGCAGCCCCTAACATATATATACTAAAAGTTCCCTGTCTTTATACACCACTGGTGCAGAGTGTATGGGAATACACAAATGTGTGTGAGGTGCTTTCACACTTTATACTATTGTGCTATGGATGTCGCTGATGTCATTGGGTGTGTATAAGCTATTCCAGCTGCAGAGTGTCTTAATTATGGGTTTTACAATGAGTACTGCAAGTGTGTGGCCTTTACTGTGGAGTTATGCTTGCCTGCCTTGAATAATCCATTGGCCTTTAATTCAGTTTTAAACCTGGATCCCCTCCTATTATCAGGCATGCATCCACCTGCCGTCTTTCTTTTTTTTGTACTTGCCCTACCCAGTCATGGCAAAATGTGTCTTGTAGTTGATATACTGCAAATCGGCTTTGTTCTGCTTTGACACTTTACTGTTTCCTTTCCAGTACAGCCCCTCCCCTTTCCTGTTCTGCAGGTAGCTGCTTGCAGCCTTGTTAGCTGTTGTCAATGGCCCACTGTAGGCTCCTAGGTGTTAATTAGTCATTTGTACTCCAATTTCCCTGCTGCAGCATTTCCTTATTTCTTTCTTATATCATTCCTGTTTCAGCTGCAGTGCACACTGCGCACACCCATTTACCGGGTTTACACACGTTTTCATCTCCGTTCACATGCATACTCAGTTACATTGTGTACTCTCAGCTAAGCAAAGCTATGGACAGTTCAACACACCCCTATCTTGCAGCTTTGCCTAGTTAGGGGCAATCCGGTTTAGCAATGCTCCAATGCACTTGCAGCAATGGTGACACACCCCTCTCTTGATGTCATCTTTATCTCAAGGGCACACCTCTGTGTTATAATGCTACGCTGTGAGGTGCATCCTTACACCAGCAGGGAATCTGTGATTCACTATTACTCCTCTTATTTGTATGGCATTGCCTACTAATTCCTAGCTACCACACATAACACTGTCACAGCCCCTTAGCAACCCTTTCACCATAGTATGGTGTAGCATGCCTGCCATTGACTCTTATGGGGAAATCATGATATGTGTTACATTGCACTTTTATTCTATATTTTTATATTTTCCTTGCGATCCCCTTTGCACACCGCTGCCCTGCGCTTCCACATCGCGATAGTGCGACTATATATATTAAATGATAATTTTATATTTTGTACATTTTTTTTATGCCAATGGCTATATATTTTGCCATTGGCATATATTAACAATATAATACATGTGTTTGGTCAGCTGTCATAGCTCCGATATTATGTTTGCAAAAATGTAAACCATTTTCTACGGTTTACATTTCTGCATGCATGCACGACTTCCTGGATCACTACATACCTTCATCTGCATGCTACACTGCTGCACATGGGGTAATTAGCATACAGGGCCCGGGAGTTCTGCGGGCATAGCATACGCAGGCAGTGCATGTGGGAACAGCTCATACCTGGATCGCTCAGTGGCCATATTTGGTGTTAGAACGCCGATGCTGCGCCTGCATCTGGTGCAAGCTTTATGAATCCCGGGGGGAGTTTTTATGCCTGTTTAATTTTTCCAAGTTTTTTGGGTTTCTAATATCAAGACAGAAATGTACCCCATTCCTACATCAAATGAAATTAGTTTTGTTTCAATCTTTAATGTCAATGCTCTTTGCAGCACCCACAATGTGCCCAGAACTGACTCCTTCTACAGTTCATAAAGACTTACATGTATCAGTTGCATATCTAAATACAACTGTAAATTATTTTTATATGACTCATTGCTCATCTATTAGAAATGCCTTGGTATCCTTCTTCCACATCGCCCTCATTTCTGCCTGCAAATCCTGGTATTTTATGACTTTGTGTATGTCTGTACATAAGACACTGCAATCACTGGGTGTAGCAATTTCAATGGTCCATGTTACTTTCATTTTCTTTTTATTGACTATCTGGTTTTCTCACATCTATTTTTAGAACTGCTGATAAAAAGTGATCCCAGGTGATATGAGCTTCATTATTCTCTGTAATGGTTTGTGGATGATGTTTCCAATGCTTTTCATTCTTGATTTCAGTATTGTAATGTTTGCATAGTCCTGATACAACAGTATTGCCACATTATTATGCCTTTCAGTATACAGGTCCTTTGCCATTAGTGTATTGCACCCACCAACAAGATGTGCAACTAATTTCAATTCTGTTTGATAAAACCTGCATTTTTCTAATTCTGCAACATGGTCAATGGACATTGTAAACCAAAGTGTACATAGACCACTGTTCTGAGCCACTAATTTTAACCTTCCATCATTTGGTTTAAGTTCACCTGTCCTTAACCATCCCTACATCGGATCCTGATCAACATGAGATTGTTCTAGAAGTTTTCTGTATTTGCATCTATATTTATGCATTTTCCACATTTCTGACCTTTCACTTTATATTCTTTATTTTGTATTTTGGCACATTTAGTTGCTGTCTGATTTTTGTCTACTTCTGGATTGACTTCCATTCCTGCTTGACGACAATATGCTTCTACAAAACTAAGCAGGAAGTCATCTTAGACTTGTTCTCCTCATGTTTTATTACTTTCACTATGCTTGGATCTTGTGAGGTCAGCAGATATATATGTAGTCCTATGACTGCAGATCTAGACATGTAATCAATTTCAAGAAGACTCACACCTCCTTCAAAACAGGGAATATATAATTTTGATATTCTCTGATTTTTAAAAATCATTTGATAAGAGTGAAACATTTTCTTGTTTTCATTTCCAACTGATCCAATATCTTCGGAGCTATTCAGTCATCCTAAAACTAATTTAGAATAGGAAGGTCAACTTAATTTAGAGCTTGGACTTTTTTCCTAGATGTCAGGGCTGTTTTCAGCATTTATTTTAGTCTTTCAAAATATTCCTTACAAAGTTTTGTTTGCATTTGTTCATGTTTTATTGTTATCATTCAATTCCCAAATATTTATACACTCCCTCCTGCTCAAGTTCCTTTTTATCACATTCCTGTCTCAGACTGATACTTTCTTGGTGCTGCAACGTTCCTGCTTTAAAGGTTGATGGTGCACATTTATCAAGACCAAATGACATTCTTATATCATCAAAGTTTTGACCACTTGAAGTTGTGCTTTCAGTTCCTCATCTGATGAGCTATACAGTTTTAAATCATCCACAAAAAGAAACTGAGTAATCATTACACTTTGTTGTTTTCTGGGAGCCAAATTGTAACCATGACCTAATATGTTAAGCAGACTACTAATTGGTTAAGGGCAAGAAAAAAAGACCAGCGGTGACAAATAGTCACCCTAGAATATCCCCCTTTGAATTTATATCCCTGGGATAATTATTTTTTCATTATCATGGCTTAGCTGCACACTGATTTGTCACTGCTTCATCATCACTGCAATGTAATTGATCAATGTAGGATATATCTTATACATCTGTAAACACTCTATTATCCATGGATGTGGGATACTGTCAAATGCTTTTTTGTAGTCTATCCATGCCATACTTAAATTCTTCCCCTTTTTATAATTCTCCATTATGACTTTATTTAACAGCAAATGATCTTTTGCTCCATATGAATTTATTTTATTACCCTTTTATTGTCATGACTGAGTTTTCTTCTAAATGACTATGAGCTCTATTGACATCAATTCCAGTACATAGTTTATACATCTTCAGAAGGCAAGTTATTGGTATATAGGTTTTAGGATAGCTTGTAGGTTTACTCTTAAGGAGGAAAATCATTTTCCTGCTGTTAACTACGCCAGTGTCTGTTCACTATATTCATATAAATATTTCTTACTCAGGACTAAATCTTTGTGTAAAGATGGTAATATTTTTAGCTAAAAGTTAGGTACTTACTGTAGCTGGGCTTAGGGTTTTCTAATTAGGAGTTTTTCTTAATTTTGTTTCAGTTACTCTGGCCTTTACTTTATCCCATTTCATACCCTATACATTTAAACTTCTTACAGTTTCTTTCACTTCTTCTATCTTTTCAGCATCTTAGTTATGTTCCCCAGGGTCTTTACAGATATTTCTTCAAAATGTGTCTATTTCTTCTTTTTTGGTGATATTTCTATTCTTTTTACCTTGTTTCCCAAATCTTTATAGAACTTTTTTGGGTCATCAATGAACTGCATTTTGTACTCTTCCTTTATATTTATTTGCATATCTTCTAAGTATTTCTGTCTGTGTTATCTTTAGTTTAGTATTTGCAATAGCATGTAATACACCCTGCTTTTTTTCTGATACTGCGCAGTGCTTTTATCATGTTTATCTTTCAAAGTACTTTTGTTGATTTGTTCGCTCTTCTGTACACTTCTGACAATGACACTTCTTATCTTAATTGCTTTATACTTTTCTCCTTTTGATACTTCCATGATGGCATTTGATTTTTTCAATTCCTTTCCCTTACTGCTCTACGATTTTATAGCAAGACTTTATCTATTATTAATTTAGCTGCACAATGACAAATCCTATTTACTTCTGTTATATCACATGAATTTCTGTGAATACTCTTGATTACAGTGTTCATTTGTTTTATCAAACTTCTAACATTTTTGGGTCTTACTGATGTTCTGTAATCTATTTCTTTCATTGGTTTCAATATGTTTGCCCATATCTATTAAATCAAGTAACTCTTCTCTTAGATCATTTTCTTCTAAACTGAGGGCTAATTCTTTGTTCTCCATTTCTTGCAGGCATTCTATAGAAAGTTCCAGAACATCTTTCTGTGACACATACTCTTCAGCTTCATCCTTTATTATCCATTGCTCTTTCATATGGGAACTCATTGGCTTATCACTCCACAACATTGACTATGTCAGAATTGCCATCATTTCCTGTTCCTTCCTTTGCAGTTCAACCTCAATTGAACTTCTATACCGGTTTTCTACTGAAAGATCCAAAGTATATTCATATGGAAACTTACCAGATGCTTCCTTCTCCACTGCTTTCTCCTTAATTTGGGGACTCATCATTCTATCATGTTGTAATGTTACCAGAGTTTGATTTTTTTACACTAAATCCTTCATTTTGCATATAATCCATAACTTCATACTCCACTACTAATCCTCTTTTCTAGTTCCCCCCTTTGTTTTTGTTTTGTTTTTGTTTTGTATTTTGAAATTTTCCATATCTGGATGCCTTTGCCTATATTTGTTTGGTGCTGCTTTTTTATTTTGATTAGGCATGCCTTCTCCTTTGTATAAATATTACACCATATTAAATCTCTTTTTCTTTCTGTCCATATTTCTTCTTCAGATGTCTCCTGCTTCTCCTATTTCTTCTTACCTCGGGGACTCATTGTTCCATCATGCAGTGACATAATCTGTGTTAGACTTTTTACACTAAATCCTTCACTTCGTAGATATTCCATAACTTCAGCTTCTATTTAAGTTCAACTTTAATAATCTTCTGTTCGACATTCCCCCTTTGTGATCTTATTTTTTGTATTGCGAAATTTTCCATATCTGGGTGTCTTTGCCTGCATTTCTCTTCAAATATCTTTGGAGCAGTTTTGTTTGCATTGATACAGTTGGATTTCTCCTTTTAATGAATATCAGATCTGTCTTTCTTTCTCATGTCTATGTTTCTTTTTTATATCTTTCAAAAATCTCTAGATTTTGTTCCTTATATTTTTGCACTTTCTCAGTCATATCTTTTTCCAAACAGTCCAAAGTTTCTTGGCCTTTATAATGTTTTTCATAAATCTGTTGTGTTACTGAATACAAATTTACATTTGAAGCTTCTGACAGTTTTTCTTGTACATGTATTTTTCTTTCCTCAAATTACTTTATTAGTCATTTTGTATATATTCTATCTGTAAATTCTGAGTGGTATTGCTGTAATTTAATTCATACTTAGTCTTGGTAAGTGCCTTCATGAGGTGGACCCTGTTTTTACAAAATCTCACCAAGATGGCACTGATATATAGACTGTAGTTTATATAGCATATCACAGACAGAAGTATGTTAAAAAATGACATCTCAGTGCACAAGTGCAAGGATAAAAAGTACCCAATCGTATTAGGCACACTGGTGCCAGGAATGGATAAGAGCATAAGAGCAATCATTTTTTTTTCTTATCCTCAGTAGTCCACTCTGTCATCTCTATGGCTCTTTTCTGGCCTGTCCATTTTTGTGTTTTTTGTGGACTACTACTTCCTTTCACAATGGAGGGTCATCTTCCCCTGAACTGTGTCTTGAGGTATCTACATTGTCATTTTTTCCATTCCTAGCACCAGTGTGCCTAATACGATTGGGTACTTTTTATCCTCGCACTTGTGCACTGAGATGTCATTTTTTAACATACTTCTGTCTGTGATATGCTATATAAACTACAGTCTATATATATCAGTGCCATCTTGGTGAAATTTTGTAAAAACAGGGTCCACCTCATGAAGGCACTTACCAAGACTAAGTATGAATTAAATTACAGCAATACTACTCAGTTGTGCTTGTTAATTTTATTATCTTTCCATCTGGACCCCACATCATCTCTCCATTCAGACCCCCTGCCTGTAGAGCATTCCTAATGTTTGGTGAGTGTTTTTTATGCTATTTTAAAATGCAGGCCAAATTTAAAGTTATCATCTATAATCAATTCAAGCAGTTTTTTTATGGATGACTACTTCAATTTCAGTTTTGTTAAGTAAAAATATTTTGAAATTCACTTTATCAGGCAAGTGTGATTTGGGGTAAAATAGCAGTAACTTTGTTTTTCTTGGTTGAGTAGTAGTTGGACATTTTGTAGCCATTTCTCAAATGAGATAAAAAGCTTTTTATGTAATTTGGAGGAGTTGAGGCAGGTTATTAAATATGCATATAAGTGTGGAATCATCACCATGTTATATAAGACAGACTAGATCTGCAGTGTTACAGAGGTTAAAGTGATTAAATAGGAATGGAGCAAGAACAGAGCCTTGAGGAACACCAGTGGAGACATGCAGGTAGGGAGAGAGAGTGTTCTGCCATTTTACAGATTGGAGCCTGTCAGTTAAGAAGCTACTGAACCATTGTAAAGAAAAAGAGGATAGTCCAAGTTGAGACATTTTGTCATGACTTTAGGGTGAGAAACTGAACTGATGACTTTGTGCAGGTCAAGGAATAGAGAGAAAACAAATTTGCCTCGTTACATGTTAATTAACTGAAGGTAGACTCGGTAAATGCAAAATAAAAAAAAATTGGAAGTAGTTTGCCAAAACCACCCTCAAGAAACATTGAAAGAAATATTTTTCATGGGTACAAGCCCCCCTACTCCACCCACCCCAGTTATATCCAGCAACTTCAAAGCCAAACAACAGTGGAGACAAAGGCGATTTCTTTGCATTCACTGAAACTACCTATGGCGACCTCACACACACCCATTAATCTGAATCACTGGATTTGTTTATAGTGTCAGTAAATGGTAGTAGGGCAGTTGTACTGTGCGGTTGGCAGAGGCCATGTTGGAGGATGTTAAGAAACATTCTTGTATGAGATACTGGAGAAGTTGTTTATGTAAACATCTTTCAAGAATTTTTGAGAAAGGTGATAATATCACAACAGGACAGAAGTTGGAGATGGCAACAGAGATGGTACCTTTATGAAGAGGGATAATATAACATTTGTTTCCATAATGAGGGTACATAGGATTCAGCTATTGATCAGTTCATAAGGATAGAGACTTGGTATGCTATGTTATCGATAGCTATCTTTAGGTATTCAGGTGGGAGGATGTCAGCTGCCATGGAGCAAGGTTTGAGTTTATGTAGAAGTTGTTTAATCATTGATGTAGAACCAGGTCCTCTGTGGAAGCTGCTAACAATGGATATAGACAGCGAGTTAGATTCATGGGTGAAAAGGCAGGGGCAGTAAAAGAAGTGGTAGTGTGTGTGATACACAGAGAATGTTGGCTGTGGTCTAACCAGTTGATCATGTAACTAGTGGAACTGGATGTTATTGTGAGGAAGGCAAAGGCACTGGATGGGGTGAAGAGTCTTTAGTTAGGGAGCCAGTGCTTTCTATTAAGTAGGTAATGAATAAGGTAGCAATTTCTAGTGGGGAGCTATTATGAGAAGGGTTGGGATCCTTATTTGAGCCTGAATGGAACATGTTATGTATTGAAGTTCAGAATTCTTGGCCATCATTTTTGTGTTGAAGTTTTAGACAGCTATAATACTTTTTTATTTAGGTTAACTTGTTTTATTCAGGTTTTGTAATTCTGTGAAGTTGCAGCTTATATGGAGTTTCACGTTTGAGCCATTCCTTCCAAGTTTTTTTCTCTATTAGACATTGTAGTTTTTGTCTGAGTAGTTTGCTATGGGAATTGGTTAACTGCCACTATTTTTTGTGCAGCTGTTTAGAGTACTTAAGAATAAGGTATTAAAAGTATTGACCACCACATCAAAAAGGAGGGGTTTTAGGGCAAATTAAAGGGTTTGTGTATTTCTGAGGGCATCTGAAAGGTTTCACGTG
The DNA here is from genome assembly GCF_019279795.1 of Protopterus annectens. NCBI lineage: Eukaryota > Metazoa > Chordata > Ceratodontiformes > Protopteridae > Protopterus > Protopterus annectens. Next base: position 641,145,618 of record NC_056727.1, on the reverse strand, counting down.
GCTTTAAATTGTTGAGTGTTATGTTGGTGGGCAGTATTTCTATTGGTAAACTGGGATGAGGTCGCTCAGTGAGTTTGAATTTTTCTAAAGGTTGTAAATTTACTGGGGTCAAAGACCAATATCCAGTCCAGAAGTGTTGACATTATTAAATCTAGTGGATGTCTTGATAAGTTGTGTGTAACCATAAAGGTTTTTACTAGCTGAGGGGAAAGTATGATTTATATTTTGCCAGCTGATATTTACATCTCCTTGTATTACTTTTTCATAAGGTATATTATTACTTGTCTAGGAAAGGATTTCTGCTAATGTTGGGATATTATTTACAGGTAGGATACAGAATGTAACAATGCATATTTTTTTTTTGTTAAGCTTTAGCAGTGTTATGAGTATTTAGGCATTTTGGAATTTAGGGATGCTACGTGAATAGGGAGAGAGATTGTATACATTTGGAAAAATTAAGGCTACCCCACCTGCTTTATTGTGGGGCCTATCAGTTCTTACAATACTATAAACAGATGGAGTAGTTCAGAATTTTTAATGCTACACTTAAGCCAGGTTTCTGTGATGGCAAGAGTATCTAGAGTATAGTGTGATAGCCATGGGCGACTGTTGCTCAACACCAGCAGTAAACTCCTCCCTGATTAGATCCGACCACAAACAAATCACCTTGGAAATCCACATCCCTCCCACCCTCCCCCCACCCACACAAAGGTAACCACCATGAAAAACTTCTCCAAAACTAACTTTTGGCTCCTAAAAACAGAAGTGGCTAATTTCACGGCACCCATGCAAATGGAGAATAGTTGCATGACCACTGAATCATACATCAATGCACTGTACAAACACGTACACAAATGCATGGATCTCACCATACCCAATAGAGCCAAGACAGTCTCCTCCAAAAAAAGCAAGCCAATCTGGTGGTCCCCTGCCATAAACAAATTCTACAACAGAAGGAAGAAACTGATGCAGAATAAGGTGAAGTCCCAAGACTGGAAAAACTCCCTTATCAGCCTTAACAAAAAGTTGAGATCTCTCCTCAAATCCTCTAAAGCTAGCAATGAAAACAGAATTGCAGCAGATAGTAAAGACAACCACAAGGCCTTCTATAGTTATGTAAAGAATCTCCACGGGAATGCCCAGATTTCCTCTGAACTACTGCACAATGGTACCTCCTATACCGGACCAACAGATATTGCCAATATACTGGCTGACAGATTGAGTGCCAACTTTACCCCTCTCTCCCCTCCAAAGAACCAATCACAATACCAGTAGATTGCCAGGCATCCAGTATGACTGCTGCACAGGTTAAAACAGCACTGTCCAAGGCCAACCAAGAATCGAGCTTCTATGGGGCCTGACAATATTCCTGGCTGTGTTTTACATGAAATACAGAGTGAACTGGCACCATACCTGTGTGTCCTGTTCAATCACAGCCTCACCTCAGACTTTGTCCCTACCAAATGGCACACTGCTACAGTCATCCCTCTCCACAAAGGAGGAGCAACTACAGACCCTGCGAACTATAGTCCCATTAGCCTGATGAGTCTGATATGCAAAGCTATGGAACGCATCATCATGGACCTAATAAACAAGGATATAGGGAATCTCCAAACTCTGGATCCCACACAGTTTGGTTTTGTGAAGGGTAGATCATGCCTGCTCAACCTGGTTGACTTCTTTGAGTCAGTCACCAGAGCTGTGGATGAAGGCAAGGTGGTTCATACAGCCTTCCTTGATCTGACCAAGGCCTTTCATACCATTCCCCACTCAGGAATCATAGAAAAACTCAATAAGCTAGGCATCAACCCCTATATCACTAGGTGGGCTGCAAACTGGCTCACAGATAAAACCCACTGCCAACCAGTCACAAGTGGAGTTCCATAGGATTTGGTCCTGGGTCCTCTCCTGTTTGATATCTACTTCTCTGAAGTCCAGTCCAACACGAAGGGACTCTGGCTGACAAAGTTCACAGACAATTGCAAGTTGGGAGCTATTATTTACTCCCCAAGTGATGTTGCCATCCTGCAGAAAGGCCTCACTGAGATCAACGACTTCTGTCAGAACCATGGCCTTAAGTTCAGTGCCAAAAAATGTGTCATCATCCCCTTTGAGAAAAACTCGGTTCCCATGAATTACCACATTGATGTTAGTCCACTGAGGCGTTATAAGAGATCTGGGAACACAAGTTGGCAGCAACCTCTCTTTTGACCACCACATTGCCACTGTGGTCAGAAAGTCCTTCTCTCTCATTACTAAGGGTTTTGCATCCAGGAAGAAAGAGGTCATTGTCTCCCTCTACCCTTCCCTCATTAGGCCACATGAGTACAATGCCCCATTTGGCATGTACCTCAATAGACATCTGCAACAACTGGAGAGGCCCCAAAAGTACCTCACAAAGATGATCCTAGGCCTTAAACAGTTGTCCTATATGGACAGACTCAAAAAGCTCCAACTATTCTCTGTCTCATATCACCTATTTAGTGGCAATCTCTGCTTGACTTACAAAGCTATGTCTGACCCAGCTCTGTTAGAAATGCTACATCTAAAGAAATCTCAATCCCTCCACACCACATGCTCCAGAGACCTCAACCTCATTACCACAATCAACAGAACATGCTAGAAGGACAGGTTCATAACTCAGAGACCACCCATGCTATGGAATAGACTTCCCATACATGTCAAACAGAGCACCTCACTGGCCTTCTTCAAGAGAAATCTTGATGAGTGGATGGGAAATAGAAAATTTATGCTGGGGATCACTCCAGTGGCTCTACTTGACAGAGGTACTGGGAACTAATGTCAGGTGGCATGATGCCAGGATAATCTTGCAGGCTAGGCTTGTAAAGGCTCCAGGCCCATTAGCCTAGTACACACCTATGAACCTATGAACCCATGTAGTTCTGTCATTTTGTTACAAATGCTATGGTGGTTGATCGTAACAGTATTCAGTTTTCTAGATGCACCAGTGGGAGAAGGATGTGGGGACAGATTTGATATGCTAGTTTTATTAGTATGGATATGTGGTGGTTTAATGGTAGGACAGTATAGTTTGGTAAACGTAAAGACTGAGGTAGTGGTTAGAAAATGGTTACTTATGTTGCAAATTTGTAAGGTTGGTTCTTTACTGTTTAGACTAGTTAGTGGCTTTACAGCATTTGGGTTAGGTTGATGTCACCACACTCGGGGATTTTTGATAGGTAGTGTATCAGTTTTGTGGGTACTTATAGAAGTTTTTTTTTTTCAATAATTTTTATTTATTATTTACAATAGTACAAAACAGCAAGTAAGGAGTAACAAAAACACATATGACCATCAAATAAGTGTTATACATTGAGAATAGTACAGTAAAAGGTAGGTCAGTCAACAGTACTATCTACACTATATACATAGATGCTTTCATTTTTTAGGTGAGTAATTGTAACAATCAAGTAAGGTTTGTTATGAGTAAAATATAAAGAAGAGAAAGAGGATAATGTTTGGGAGTTAGGTGTATGAATTGTTTTGGGATCTCCTGGTGGTAGATTAGTATGAGCATTGTTGATGGGCTATGCTAGAATAATGTTAAAGATTTGTTCCCATAATTCTCTGATTTTAATGTTTTATCCCTTTTATCGAGTAATATTTTATGGGCTAAAAGGTGTTTGATCGACATTGGTCTAAAATCCTCCCATGAAATACTAGTTGGGTTAAGCCATTTGGACGCTATATATAGTTTCATTAAAAGAAAGATAGTAATTAGAGGGGCTGCTTGGTTCTTGGAAATATTGTATGGGAGGATCTGTAGTACAGTAAATTCCCAGGTGAGTGTAGATGTCTGATATCCCATCTTTTGTAGTTGAATTTTGAGGGAGTTCCAAAGCTTATAGACACATTTACAGCTCCAGAATAGATGGAGTAACTCGGCAGTTTGATCTTTACAATGTGGGCAGAGTGGTGATTTTATAAGGTTAAATTTATGTAGAATAGCAGGTGTAAATTATGTGTTGTTATAGATCATAAGTTGAGTAAACGCTAGTTTCTTGAGGGGTATGGATTTTATTGTTAGGCAAATTGCTTGGTTTATTTGGTGGTTGTCGATGGATGAGTTTATCTTTCTCCAGTAGTCAGAAAAAAGTACATCCTTCTGAAATTTAATGTCATTGATAAGTTTATAAGTATTGGTAGTGAATTTCTTAGTTGAGAGGATAGTTTTCCAAAGTAAATTACATATTTCGATGTCCTTGTTGGGTATGTTGGTGTCTTGGAGATAACTGCAACACAACTCTTTAATTTGTCTCAGAATCACCAAGTATGTCTTGGGAAGTACTGAAAAGTATAAAAGAATCCAGGCCACCATTTTGAGGCAATAATAAACTTTTATATCACAACCACAGATACAAAGATGAGCGCTTTCATCTGAAAACTAGACTTCATCAGATAAAACTTTTATCTGATGAAGTCTAGTTTTCAGACGAAAGCGCTCATCTTTGTATCTGTGGTTGTGATATAAAAGTTTATTATTGCCTCAAAACGGTGGCCTGGATTCTTTTATACTTTTCAGTACTTGGTTTGCATTTTTATATTTGACTTTGAGTATGTCTTGGGAAGGTTTAATTGATTCCTCATTTCTTGTAGTGAGCAGTTTAGTTATGGGTATATATCTTGGATGGTTGTATTAATTAGTTGGGGAAAAGAGTTCAGGTTTAGAGTCTGGTTGTTTATTTTAAGGTTAGGGTTTTTGTGTAGATGTTGTAGTGTTTTCATAGCTTGCATGAGATTTAGAGATTTAAAGAGTTTTTGCATTAGTAAGATGGAATGTTTTAATGGTTCTATTATGCTATATGATTTCCATAGACTGGGATTTAGGAATGGTAATGCTTTAGGGTTAATGTCCAAACTTTTGATTTGAATGTAGTATATTATTATCCAGTGCGGGGCCCAGGCTTTATCCTTGGGGTTATATTCAACTATTTGCAACACTCTATTAGTGTTTAAAAAAAATGTGTTGATTATTGCAAGGGGCATAAACATTAAGGACTAACAAAGGCTTAGGAAGATTTGGGGTTATAAGAGTTACATAGCACCACCTTCCCTCCTTGTCCACTTTGGTTTCTAGAATTTTGTCCTGTAATTGTTTCTTAATTATTATAGCTACTCCCGCACTATTAGTTTTGCCTTTCGAGGCTATGATTTGTCTTATCCATTTTTTTTACTAATTTCTGACCATTGTTCAAGGGTTAGATGTGTTTCCTGTAGTAATATAATGTTAGCCTTAGCTTGTAGTATAAGGTGTAAAAAAAAGTTTTCTTTTCTTTTTATTCTGGAGCCCTTTAATGTTCCATGAGTCAAATTCCCACATTTATGGGCTGAAAATGTTGGTAATATAAGTCTTGTGTAATAATCTGAGTTGATAGTTCTTGTTTATACTGTAGTGAAAGAAGATTAAGAAAGCATCTTATTATTCCTGTCCCAACCCTGTGCCTAGCCACTACACCCTTGGACCAGGAATAAGGCAGGGGATAAGTAATTTTTAGAGTTTGGGGTTTATACATCAGTAAAGTATTTACATACTGGGTTTTAATATGAGTGTAAAAAGTAAGTTTGAGTCTCCCTGCACAAGTTTTAACTACAATGACAAAGCTTAACAAACTAGTTCCCTAGAAAGCACCACTAAAATAACCCTGAATTCCTCAATGTGATCTTTATATAAACATAAGACACCTAAAGTATATGTCCTAAAGGATCAACATTAAATGACAAAATTATCTTTGAGAAGTACTATTAGAACCAATGTTGATAAACATTAAGACTGAGTCTAAGCTCAATTATATATATATATATATATATATATATATATATATATATATATATATATACATGAGAACATATAAAATTAAATAATCCTCTTTATTTACATGTCAACTGTGTGCTCTCCAGCACAGAGATGTGGATTAAACGGTCCTAATGAGCGCTATCTCAACAAAGGAGAAGTTATCAGTGTGTGTAGAGCATGTTATCTGTAAACATGAAATGCAGAAAAATTCAACTCATATAGTACGGTCATGTGATTTGAGATACCAAAAATTGGGATCTATACCTGGTTTCAGTACTTGTAATTTAATTTAACAGCCACGAGTATAAGGCTGAGCACCAGGACAGTATGATTGAGTTCAAACAGTTATGAAAAAGTGGTCAGTAGCCTTTTAAGGCTTTTAGCGTTCATTTGTGAGTGGATTTGCACACATCCTGTATCTAGGCTTTAGTGGTCATGTATTCTGTGTTATTTTTAACAAAAAGCACAATCATTGCTACTGAAATCTAGCAAGATAGGGGAAAAACAGAAAATGAAAACGACCGAATGTTTGACTTTTGTTCGGTGCAGTACATAAACACTTCCCAGAGAGGTTTCTGTGTTATTCTATTCAAAAGGTTGTCGGATCTTTTGTGAATGGACAACCATCTATATATAGGTATCAGCAGGCATAGCATCTGCACTTCTGAAAGCAGATTTAATGTTTACCCAGCAGTGGATAAAGGCGATCCTTCGGGGTCTTTAAATAAATAGCTCCAGTGTTCCTCCCTTGTAGATGGACACCCTTGTAGCTTTCGTGCTGGATATTTTAAGGGATTCCAGTAGTTCACAAGCTCGTAGGGGGACCGGATTAAGGGGTTGGATGACCCGGAAGTAGTGCCCTTTTCAGGGACGTGTTGGTGGAAAACAGACACACTTTGGTTCCTGGCGTGGGAAAGAAGAAAAAAAAAATGAGAGTAATCTCGTATCAGAGCCACATGGTTCAGAAGAAAGAGAAAAAAAACTGTTGGTAGAGGCCTAAAAAGGCCTAGGATGCTGTTAGAAGGTGAAGGCAGTCTCAGGAGCATTGAAGTGAGTACAGTTCTCTAATTGAGACCCGATCATTATTCAGGCAGGTGTAAATAAAGGTCTAGTGAAGGAACCTTTTTAAAAACAGTTAGAAAGGTCTCCCTGGCTTCTTTTGGACTAGCGACCGCATGTTTGACTCCTTCCAAATAAAAAATTAGTAACTTAGGATATTTCATTTAAAATGTTATTTTCCTCTCAATTTGGAATTTGCAGTAGGGGGAAAGAAGTTGTCTGGCTTGTCTTATTTGTAGGGGAAGATCTTGAGCCAACAAAATTGTATTATTATTCCAAGTAAGTGCACATCCATTTTTCTTTGCAGCAAATGCAATTCTGTTTACGTCTTGAAAGTTTAGTAGTTTTGCATAGACTGGTCTGGGTTTAGATGAGGCTTGTGTTTGTCTCAATGCTCTATGTGCTCTTTCTATTATTATGTGTTGAGCTTTCCCTGGTTCTTTGAGCAGGATATTCATTATTTGGATGATGGATGGTATCAGTTCATTATGGGTCACAGATTCCGGGATGCCTCTTATGATAATATTGTTCCTTCTGTACCTTGCCTCCAAATCTATAATTTTTGCTTGCAGATTTTGGCTTTCTTTATCATGGGAGTCAGTTGTTTTTGTTATTAGGATTATTTTCTCCTCATTTCCAATTATTTTGGCTTCAGACTTTTCCAGTCTAGGTATTATTTGGTTGAAGGTGTCACCAAGTGATTGTAGTTGCAAGGATAGATCTTTTGTTGCTTTCTGGATAGGTAGTAGAGCTGATTTAATATCCTCCAAGTTTGCTGGTTGTTCAGATTTGTTTTTTCTTCCAGTTTTAGAGGTGTCTGGTTGTTTTGTTATCTTCTGTCTCTTGGAGTTTGTCTTTTTCGGGAGATAGTAGATCAGAGAGTTTAGTTTTGGTTATAGTAGTAGCCAGAGTTTTGTCTTCTTTCGACATCTTGTAGTGAGATTAGCTGCAGGCTTAGGTATAATTTTCAGTGTGCCAGGCTTCAAAGGCACGTGGCTTGCTCTTGCTTCACTGAATCAGGTTCAATCCTTGTTGTTTAGCAGCGAAAACAGACGCTTCTTCTTAGATTTTTTATTTAGATGTTGTTCAAAGTTGATATTTCAAGTTATTTTGTTTAAATTAGTTCTGGTTTATCTTCTGGGTTAGTTTTTATTCCAGGTGATTTAAGGAGCTAAGGACTAGCAGTGCTTACCGAACAGCTGCCATCTTTGACTCCCCGGTACTTATAGAAGTTTTAAATTTCAATAGAGGGGTGGTAGTGAAGTATTTTGTGCTTAAAATAAAGAGAGGGTGAGAGGTTAAAAAATCAAGGAAATATATTGGTATACTCACTACTGATATAGTATGCAGAGTAAATTGCAGTGGGAGAGGTGTATAGAGGTGAAAGTATACAGTGATAGTTTGCTAGATAGGATGTTAGTAGAAGAAGAAAGAGACATGATGTTATGAAAAACATTTGAAATTTCAGCGGTTATAGAGGAGAGGAAAGAAAGAGTGATAGTATGAAGATGAGGGAAGCAAAGATGAAGTTAAAGAAGGGAACTAAATGAAGAAAATGGACTTCTTTTTCTAATTACATTGTTCTAATTATGGTGTAATGTGAAAGGACATTATTTGAAGTTAGACTGAAGTATTAGTAAGGGCATTGATAAAGAATGTTAAATGTGTGCAATGGCATAAAGGGCAGATATAGTAGATTGCATTTCTGTGGCTGAGACAGGTGAAAACATGTGAATGGTTATGAATGACATGGGTGTTACTTTGCTGGAGGTGGGAAGAGTGATAGGTCCTATTGAGAGGTTAGAATTTATATTGGGAAGGGTATGGCCAGTATAATGGGAAGTGATAACAGGGGTGGATGGAAATGAAGGACAGGCTAGAGGAAAGCAAAACCGACTGTAGTGAAGCAAAGCAGAGTGGGATCAATCCAGTCCCTGTATGAAAACAATCAATTAGGATCATCAAAAAGTAAGTAAAGTGCTTTAATATTCTAGGAAATAACAATAGCAGTGGCAGTATTAAAAGATAACAGGAAAAACATGGATTGAATTAACATAGAAAATAGGGGAAAAATATATATATATATGCATACGAACCTAGAGAAAAAGAGAAAGAAACATACATCTCAAAATGTCTGACCTGAATAAAATATTAGAAAAGATAATGCAATGATTAAAATCTTTAGAATGGAATTCTTTAGAGTGCATGCATCTATATCTATAACTATATGTAATCTATCTATCTATCTATCTATCTATCTATCTATCTATCTATCTATCTATCTATCTATCTATCTCTATGTATGTAGATAGAGAGAGAGAGAGAGATAAAATAATACATTCCAAAATGTCTGTATGACCTGTATAAAAAACTTGAAAAAATAAGGTAGTTATTAAAATGTTCAGAATAAAATTCTTTAGGTCATAAGTAAATACTTGGCTAGATACCCTTGCAGGCCATTTTAAGCCTACCCAATTTCCCTTTTTGTGATTGAAGTAACCCATCCCATTTGGTTATAAATTGGTATTGCTCATTCCATGGTTGATAATTATATATTATCCCTCATGAGAATAATTGGGAGTATTCCATAAATAATTTGAGGGGAGCCATACATGGGATGACGCAATAAGGAACTTCCTCTGTCTATTACTAGTACACGGGGCAGTTCTGGAGTAAATTTTCTATTTTACATCCATAGATTAAGTTGTGCTTGAATATGGACAGTGGTGAACTTTGTTCCACAGCAGCATTATCCTCCATCAGATATACCTCTGCCTCTAAACCATTCTGTAGATGTTGCAGAAGAGGTTTAGATCCCTAGGCTGAGTATTTCTGATGCTATTTGACTTGTTGATATGTAGCAAATCCATCTGAAACAGGTTGAAGGATGATTTGCATGCCAGACAGAAGTCACTTCTTAGCAGTCTTTAAGATAATGAGCATAGTGAGAAGACTGAGTTGGTCCATGTAAGACATGGTGTTTAGACCTTGTATCCTTTTAGAAAGGTATATATGTGTGCATTCCAGTTGTTACATATATCTGCACAGATGCATGTCAATGGAGGCATTATATTCAATGACTAGTCAAATGAGGGCTGAGTAAATTAGGACAATGACATGCCCAGATCTATACACAACCCCTTTGTTTAGAAGCTGTGCAATATAGTAGGACTTTCTTACAATAATAGGCACATGCTGGTTAAAACTTAAGTCAGTGTCCACATAAGTTCCCAAATTGTGAATAATTGGGTCATTTCTTAGGGGCATATTGTTAATGTGATAGTTCCTTGGGATAGATGTCTTTCCAATAGATACAGTAATGCATTCTTAGGTATCAGTTCATAATTTTGGCACCAGTTATTTATTTGGGATAAAAATATCTGGAGGATAACTAAGTCATTTGGGGATTTAGTGGTTGCTGATAGCTTGCAGTTATCTGCAAACTTAGTCAACCGGATCCCTCTGTTATTGGCTTTTAGTTCAGAAAAGTTGATGCCTAAGAGGAGAGATCCCAGCACAGTACACTGGGGAACTCCTCTGGAGACTGGTCTATTTGTGTAATTAATTTCTCATATTAGGATTATCTGAATCCTATCTGTGAATAAGTGGTCAATCCAGCATGTGACATGAGTGTTCATTTCCATATATATATTTAACTTTTCTACTATGCCTGAGTGGGGAATTGTGTCAAAAACTTTACCCAGGTCAAGGTATGTGGTGTGTACCATTTTACCTCCATCCATTGCTTTAGTGACCTTTTCAAAAACCTCACCAAGTTGAGTAACCATGATCTGCCCTTGATGAACACAAATTGAGACAGGTCCAGTGCTTGGAAGTTCCCTATGTCCTGACTGATTAAATCCATGAAAATCCTTTACATGGCTTTGCATATGATGCAGGTCAGACTTATGGATATGTAATTGCCTGGGTCTGTGAAAGGTCTTGTCTTATACAGGGGAATGACTGGCATGGTATAAAACCTCTATGGAGGCTAAGATTGAACAGTGTTGTTAGGCATGGGGATAAACCATTCTTAAAGCTGTTTAAGATGTATCTAGGGACATTGACAGGACCCATCAATGTAGTATTTTTATCTTATGGTAGCTTTTGATGGCACTTTTAGCTTTTCTGATAGCTGGAGGTGAGCCATTTTAGGCATATCTTGAGAGACAGATAGAGGAGTTAGAGGGGTAAAGAAAGATTAAATATATCAGTCAGTAGGTTTGCTATATCTTCAACCTCATTGGTGGTAAGAATATTCACAATCAGCTCAACAAATTGCAGCATCGTACTTTTGAGATTGCTATCATAACTAAAAAATGTCCTTAGATTACAAAATAACAGACAAACTGCATCAAGTACAGTTCAATAAACTATATCTCTCAGTAACAGAAATGAAATGCTAAAATAGTTATTTGGAACATATGTTAAGCACAGTGGCATATCAAAATGAGTCAGAATAAAACAAAGAAATAAAGTGAAGCTCATGTCTCCTATTAGGAACATGGCAAACATGACTTGGGGTAAGAGAATCTAAATCCAATGACAGAGACCTATTATAATCTCCAACCAATGCATTTATAGACTCAATGCCATCTCCAAGAAGGAACTGAAGAATTGTAGATGAAAACTGCTCTGGGCTAACATGGATAATCAAGTAGATTAACTTAGATTAATGTCAGTTCAAGATCAGGGGGACTACAGTGTGGGAGTTCTAACCAAAGCAAGCTGGGAAGTGGTCAGAACAAGAGACAAGTTCCATCACCAAGTCTGCTGCTTTACATTAAACAGGAAGTCCAGCCATAAAGTATAATGACCAGAGGTAATGTCCAGAACAAAATCAAAGCCTTTCATAATACAGCTTAATAACTGGGCAACAGCCTCTAACTCTGCTGATCCAGAGGCTAAAGTCACCAAGCATTAAGTCTTTGTGACCTGCAGCTGAGTTAAGAAGGTAGTTAATAAAGTATGGTACAATGTCCTTGTGCCACTTTGATAATGGCAGATGTCAAAAAACCTACAGTTTTCTCCTGCAACAAAGATTTGTACAGAGGAGATGATCTCAGTAGGACAACCTGTACCAGCCTCAATCCAGGACCACCACAAATGACCACCCTGATTCGATCCCTTCTATGTTACTGCCAAACAGTATATCGTGGTTAAATTGCAGAGGCTAAATAAGAGTCAAAGTTATTGCCAAGCCATGTTTCAGTAATAAATACAAGATCAACTTATTGTTATAGATCTGAGATATTCTCATCTTGTCATGGCTTGCCCTTGTATTAGAATATGTTACCTTAGAATGGGACACAGAAAGATGAGCCCGAATATCTGTCACTGTTGATAAAGCTTAACCTTTGGTACTGTTTTATCCCCAATAAAGCAGTAATGGTGCCAAGAACCCATCCTGGGAATTGGGGTCTATATTATAAACACAAAAGCCCAAAATAGCGAAGACATCGACATCAACACATAACGGTCAATGTACAAAAATAGTGAAATGCGTAATCGGTGAAAATGAAAATGCTGAATGTATTTGCTTGGCCAGCAGGGTGATCGTGGGGATGAGGAAATATATGCTTTTCCCCACTGGTAGTGTGGTCTCGGAGTTGGTATATTTAAGTAGGGGGGGTGCAGGGGGGCTTGCCCCCCTGCAAAAGTGTGTTAATTTAATTTTATTTAGTTAGTTTGAGCTTACCTGCATGACACTGTTGGTTAACAAAATACATTTGGCGTTTTCATTTTTGCCAATTACGTATTTCTCTCTTTTTGTACATCGACCTTTATGTGTCAGTGTAGATGTATTCGCTGTTTACAGCTTTCATGTTTATAATATAGACCCAGGAATTGATGTGGGAATAACTCCATTACATCTGTACCAAGCACTGTAATACTACTGGAAAATATACAAACATCTGCAAATCTGGAAAACATGCAAGGGCAAATTGAGTGAGATGATGGGTAACAGCACTTACAATGATGATCTATTGCAGTGAAAAAATCCAAACGTAACAGTACAAGTCATAAAACAATAACAAATCATATAAAAGATGACAGCAGAGGAGATGCTAAAGTCAAATAAAATAATGAGACTGTAGTGATAAATTATTCAAACTGAATAATTTGAAAATGATTAAATAAAGTTCTTTGGATGGAATAGTTGTAACACAGCTTCTTTTTGGCTGTAGGTGGTATAGAAACAGTGAAAAGTGGGACTCAACTTTGTTGCCCTAGCAGGTGCTAGGCCAGATGTTCTTGGCAGCACAATTATCAAAACTGAGGATTCTTTTTTTCACAAGACAGCAACAAATACATTTAATTTCACTGTTAATGTGATACCTTTTGAACCTTAGTTTGAGCTAGGACTCTTGCAAAGGGAGGAATAGATTCTATTACCCTTCTTAGCAGGTACAAATGGGTTTCATAGAATACATTATTCTCTGAGACCAGTACACATGGACAGGAGTCCAGGAGCACAAGTAGAGTCATCTAGCGTATTAAAATTATTAGGTCAACAAACAATCTGTAAGGAAGGATAACTAATCAATGTCTCAAGTCCTAACATAAGATAGAGCTGTAAAAGTCATAGGTTCATAGGTGTTTATTAGGCTAATGACCACAAGTGTCCCTTTAAGCCTAGCCATGAGTCCCAAATCTCTGACAAGTTCAGGGCCCATCAGTAATGTGATATAAGCCTTGTGATCATTTAGAAGGACATATGAATTTGACAAATCAGTTGACAGAAATCACAAAACTGTTTACATTCTGGACACTTTAGTTCATTCCATCCAAAACTGCAGCCAATGGGCAAGTATATTCTGGTAGCTCCCCTGTCCAGCCAATTTCTATTTTATGACAGTAACAAGCTGTATATAGTTTTAAAAAGAAATCAAAAGGAGAGCAAACTCTCAAATTGAACCAAAAACCCTGTAGAATAAGGTTAAGAACCCAGCAGATCACAAAGCCAGGTCTCGATCCTACAATTGACAATTTTATGAGCTAAAACTCTAAAGACACTTAGTGCAGCAAAACAGTGGGATTTGATAAAGCTTACACGGAGTGTGAGAATAGTGCAGCCACTCCTGCACAGTATATGGCCACTGAGTGATCCAGTGAACAAGCCTGGGGACATGCACGAGCTGGCAGCACTATTCCCACACAGACACAACTGAATAATACTAATTACCTCATTTGTTGGTAAAAAACATGCAAATTAGGTGAATCAGTGATTCAGTAAACAGGCAAGCATCCATGCAGGAATAGTGTGAGGTGGAGCCGAATACATTTCTGCAAAAATCAAAACAGAGGCATGACAGCTCAAAGTAAAGCATGTATTATAATCCTTAGGTATACCAATGGCCAAATATATGGCCATCGGCTTGGAAAAGTGTTGCAAAATTATAAAATTCAAAGTTTATTTTATTTGGCTGATTTCGGCCATTTACACAAAGGGCAGCAGCTAGCAAACAGGATTGTGCCGAAAATTAAAAAAAAAATGTTAAAAGGCAATTTTAAGTGAAATCCGCATTTTGCCATTATAGTCTATGGCATGCAGAATCAAAACAATAACAGGTAACACTAGTTGCTAAGGGGGAAGGCTGTGATGTATTGGTTTTACCAGGGACTAAGGCAGTGGGGTATGCAAATGAGAACATTTTACTGAATCTCTAAAGGGGAGACCATTCTCTGGCTGCACCTAATCATGTAGGAGCTATAAGGCAGTAATGTAAGCAGAAGAATCAGTTGACATGAAAAGGGTGTGTGTCATGCTTGGTGTAAGCACATTGGAGCTCCACGGCTCCCATATGAACTTTGCTAAGCACAGCTAAGCAAGGGGGTGTGTCTGAGGCTGTATTGACTAATTCCGTGAAATGAAGATCATGTTCCTGTCTAGGGGAGGGCCATTTCTCATTGTTTACCTTAGCTAAACAGGTTTGCGCTGCACACACTGGGTCTAAAAAAAAAAAAAAAAAAACCCAGAAATAGCAGGACTGTTTACATTTGGGCACCAAGTTTGCACGGCATGCCTCAGGGCTTAAAAGTGGTGGAAATGGGAAGGGAAAAAAGAAAAAAAAAAGGAAAATAGCAGAATAAAAGCACTCAAGTTCAAATAACATAGCAAGCAGGTGGAATGTGTCATAGCTAGTCAATCATACAGGCAGCATCTGCAGCACAACAGTATAAACTGTGCAAACACCTTTCAGTCTGATTTTCCTACAAACCTTGCCCCATTGGTGTACACATGCAGGGAAATTTTAACCAAAAATATATTAGGGGCTGCTGTTGTTTGAGCTATCAGTATGTGCTAGAGGCTGAGTGCAGTGAGGAGGATAATGCTGACAATTGCCCCAGACTGAGGAGGAGGGGAAGAGTGTTCAGACCCAGGGTAACCTACCAGGGGCTACATGATCTGGAGATAGCAGAATGCTACAGGGTGGACAGAGACATACTTCAGCAAATCATCAAGCTGTGCCGGCCTCAACTCAGACCCAGAGCCAACAGAGGAGAACCCATTCCAGCGGATACCAATGTATGTGTAGCCTTAAGAATACAAGCTACAGGTACTTTCCAAAGACCTACTGGGGACATGATAGGGGTTTCACAGGCATCTGCATCCAGGGTACTCCACCAGTTTCTGGATGCCATGCTACCACATGGCGCTGAGCACATTTACTTACCCAACATGCATGAGGAGAGGACCTGCAATATGCGTCTCTTCCACCATGTAGCAGACTACCTGGAGGTACTGGGTGGGATAGACTGCACGCACATCCACATCAAAGCATCATCTGGTAAACAGGGTAGGGTCTACATAAATCCCAAGGGCTTCCCCTCCATCAACTGCCAGGTCATGTGCAATACCCAGGACATTATCATGAATGAGTGTGCTGGCAGCCCTGGAAGCTATCATGACTCCCACATCTGGCATTTGTCACAGCTGTACCAAGCATTTGCCATTGGGGACATTCCTTATGGCCATCTGGTGGGGGCTTCTGGCTATGCACTGGACCCATGGATGATGACACCCATCAGAAATACATACACACCCAATTAAGAACACCATAATGAGGCACACGCACAAACCAGGATCATTATAGAGCATGTGTTTGGGATGCTCAAGTCATGGTTCTGCTGCCTTTGCATATCTGATGGAGCCTTGCAGTACTCTCCAGCCACATGTCCACACATGTTCATAGTATGTGCCATGCTACACAATATGATTCTGTGGAAACAGCTGCAGCAGGAAAAGGACGGGGAAGGGCCGCACAGCCCTCCACCATTACCAAGGTCCCCAAAGGCACAGAGGGACTTGGAGGAGGAAGCCCCTGAGCCTGCTCCTGTAGGCAGAGAGAGGCATGCCCAGTATACCCAGGCCTTGGCAAAGAGGTAATGCATAGCACACACACTGACACTATAGGGACCCAGGGACTCACACCTCTCCCCAACTCGCACACAGGTAAAATGGATGCCACACACATCACACTATCTGTAGATTATGCTCTATAGGCAGTGTACTGCATGCATCTGACAGAATCAGTCCTCACCCACCATCCCCATAATTCCCACAGGCACAAGGTAAGTCAGTCTTCTAAACAATAAAGGAATGGAGTAGTATGTTCTGGTAGCATATCTATGGTATTGCTGCATGCATGCAAGGGAATGGAGTGGCCTGCTGGGGTAGCAGCAGACAACTGACAGCTATGTGGGACACCAGGATATGTCTGTCCAATACTGGCTTCCCACACTATGCAGTATTAAAATAAAGAAACACTGACAGGGTAAAGTACCAACCAAACAAAACAAAATCTAACAAAAAATGAAAGTTTGGTACACCAAGACAATCGAAGCCAATCAAAAATTCAAGCATAAAATCCTTTAATTTGCAAAATCAGTAAGCGCTTTCACGTTTATGTAAAACGTTTCATCAGACTGTCTAAAAACCATAAGTAACAAGTCTGCTTAAATAGTACTTGAGAACAATCAAACAATTAAAAATCAATTGCTTCTTAAAGTACCTGTGTTCATAAAATCCTACCTTTATAAAATGTGATGTTAAATAATCAAAAAAATCTAATGACCAAGAATATAACAGCATAGCTTCATGGTACCAGTATTACAAAAAATGAACAATATAACAACCAATTATACATGGTGCATAAAATCTCTATGTGCAAAAATTATCTATGTTAAAAAATACGAAAAATCTGAAAAATACACATGGATTCCATAATGCTATATAGTAACAAAAGGAGGGTCTAACCAAAAATTAATGTTTTAATGCACGATCTTTTAGAAAGGGTTTAAGGGAAACCCTTTCATTCAAACCATGGCCTTTATCAGCTTGTAGCCTAATGATCCATTTCCCTTCTTCTTTTTCAGTGTGATTACCTATGTCTCCTAGTCTCACTGTAGTAGCAATAAATTCTAAAACCAAGAATTTGAAATTATGTAAGGTATTGTTGTTAATAACATGTCTGGCTATCGCATTATTCTCATTTTCTTTATTGATGGCATATATGTGTTCTCTTATTCTTTCTCGTAGTGTTCTATTTGCTTTACCTACATAAAAGCTACAACATTTCTGACAAGTAGCGAGGTAAACAACGTTCCTGGTTCTGCAATCTGCAAAGTATTGAAACTCATATTTTATATGGGTGTCTGGATGTATACATATATTTGTGCTGGCTATATAAGTGTCAAAGGAAAAAACAACTTCAAAAAGATCAATACATGGCATGTTCAGGTTAAGGCACTTTAATTCTTGCAGCAAGGAGACAAAAACATGCTAATACAGAGTGTGTCTAACTAGAATCAGGAAGTGAAGCCATTCTTATACATTTCTTACAAGACATTGCCTACTAAGCTAACGTAACAAATCACAAGTTCTTACAATATTATTTCATAGCAGCTGTTTGTCCATGATTTTCTGCTGACACTATCAAGTTTATGAAAAAACTTAATAAGAAAAACAACGTGGCCTTGGAGACCACCGGTTAGATACAACTTCTCACTATGTGATGTTACCATTCAAGGTACTATGGCTAATTCGAGCACAAAGCAAGTACAGATTATAGTTAATTTCTTCAAGCAGTCTTTGTTTAACTGTATCTATCTTTTTGTGCAGCTGTGCATGTTCTCATAACACAAACAGAGCTGATTGTTCAAGTTCAATAACGTTATAGAAAATAGTATTGTTCTATTCATTATTTTCCTGACCTAGCAGATAATCACCTGCCTCTCAGTAAATTTCCAAAGGGCATAAACATGAATTTTGCTGTGCTAGCAAATACTAGGTCAGAGAGCATCTTGCAGTTTCAGAAAGCATCTCGTAGTTTCATACAAAACTAAGCTGTACATAAAATAGAATGAAATGTGTTAACCCTTTTAGCTTCTAATAAGCACTAAACACATACATTAATGCATATTTTTCTGACAATAAGTACATTGATTACAATGATGACAAGGAAAGGTTCCTGTTCTGATAGATGGCTTGGGTCTCTGACTTCTGTGTTCATAACATAAAATCTGATTCAAAGATTTGGTGTTCTTATAACAAAAACTGGGAACAGTGCCAGCTAACTTCTCAACGTCTTTATCTAATAATAGTATGTTCCAATTCCTTTTAATCAATTGTGTCACTTTTTTATTCCTGTTGGTGTATGGAATAAGAAATCTATTTGAAGTTCTAATGGAACTTTGTATTTTTCTGATTTGTGTTGGTCTACCTCTCTTGTTGAAAGGTTGGCCTGTTGTACTTTGTTCTACTTCTCCTAATATGTGTAAATCCTTCTGATGGTAACCTCTTGCAACAAATTCTGCCTTCATGTCTAAAATAGCTTCTGAGAACACATTATCATCACTGATTATGTGGGAAGCTCTAAGTGCCTGACTCTTAACTATATTTTGATGAATATGTGTTGGATGCATACTGTCTCGATGTAAAAAAGCATTCCTTCTACAATCTTTCTTAAAAACTTCTGTGGTAACCGTATTGTTACACTTCTTTAATAATACATCCAAAAATTCAATCTACGCCTGTGAATTCTTGCCAGTTAAAGCAAGGAAAGTTGTAGTGCCATTAATATAGGTAATAAAATCATTCAATATAAGGAGGTCTCCTCTCCAAATGAGAAAGACATCATTTACAAAATGTCTATAGTATCTGATGTGTTTTGAAAAAAGCATGTGCTCTAAGATATAGGTGTGTTCCCAATATGCCAATACCAAATTGGCATAAGAATTGGCACAGGGTGTGCCCATTGCCACACCCGTAACCTGTAAAAAATATCTCTTATCATATGTGAAGACGTTATTGTTCAATATTAAATCCATTAACATTGTGATTCTAATAATGTTATCATTAGTGAACCCCTTCTGTATTAAAAACAGCCTTAGGTACTCAATGCCAATGTCATTGGGTATACTAGTGAAAAGCGACGTGACATCTAACGTTACCATGAAGTCATCATCCTTCATATAATCATCATCAATGTATGTCACTAAGGTCTCTAGAAAATGTTGTGTGTCTCTCAAAATAGAGTCAGTAGACTCTACTACAGGTCGTAACTCTTTTTCCACAAAAATGGACATGGCTTCTGTGAGTCATCCTTTACTGGAAACAATCGGTCTTAAAGGAGGGTTTATCAAGGTTTTGTGTACCTTGGGTAGCCCTCTAAATGTGGGTACAAGAGGTTTTTCTTTTAATAGATATTTATACAAATGTTCATCAATAATGTTGCACATCAACATATCATAGAGATCATCGTATACCCTCTTAATCAATGCATCCAATTGAACAGTGGTTAAACATTTATATGTCTCAGTATCTAACAACATGTTATTTATGGTCACATTATAAAAATCAGCATCTAATAATACGACTGCTCCCCCCTTATCTGCTTGTCTAATAACAATAGAGGAGTTATTCTCAAGTGTTTTCAAGGCATGTCTCTCTCCTTTGCTTAAATTGTAAAACTCTGGTTTAGGTTTCTGTTGATCAAGTTAGAAAGCAGTCAACAAATCTCTCTCACATGCTTTTTCAAAGCTGTCAATTAAAGGGTGCGTCAAAGGTATATAAGAGGAGGGCCTCTTAAAAACATGTGCATCATCTGTAACATTGTCATTATCTTTATAATGTAGGGAAAGTGTTAAATTCCTGGTAAAGCATTTTAAATCAATAATTAAATCTACAACATCTACATATTGTGAAGGGATAAAAGATAATCCTTTACTTAAAACTGCTATCTCTTCTTTTGTTAAATCATAATTAGATAAGTTTATTATAACTTCCAATTTACCAGTTTCAATGACTTCTTTTGAAATTCTATTTGTACTTCTTCCAGTGAGGATTTCCGTTTTCTCCCTGTGTATTGTGGACTCCACGTGTGCCGCTGGACCTGCCAAAATGGAAGGGGAAAAGGGAGCGATGTGAAGTCACCCACTGGCATTTCTGTGAGAGAAGTCTGGGGAATTTCTTTCCTTCTAACAACAGGCTGTGAAGGAACAGTGGCCTGTTGTTCTGTCTGAGCTAGGAGCTCAGTGGAAGTCTCCGTGTTGGCAGAACCCGTCTCTACAGTGAGGGGTGGAAATTATGTTACATCAGACGATAATGACGGTTGAACAGATGTTGTTGTAGATTGTCGTCTCTCTGAGGGGCGGAAGGTGTTTCCTCTACGTACTTGTTCCCTCGGCCATGAAAAAATGTTCCCTTGGAGGAAATCGGCGCAATCCCTCTCAAATTTCTTTTTCTTGGCTAACATGAGTCTACTGTCTAAAGAAGTTAACATAGTGGACAGTTCACTGATGAACTCATTCATTTTCTGGGAGGTCATTAATAAACTTAATTCATGTTCAAATTTGTGGATCTCCATATTGAGATCATTCTCAGTGATGATATATTGTTCGAGTAGCAGTCTCATGTACCCAATGCTTGTCTCCAAATTTAATTTCTGCCACTTGGAGAGAAGCGAGGGGTAAGTAGAGCCAAACGTCGGCATTTTGAGTACACATAACCCTCTAGGAACAATCTGAAAGGATATACAGGCTTCCATGTGTCTCTTCTGCCATTGTACAGTTCTCAATTTAGTTGACATCTCTTCTATTTTTCTTGTTAGTTGCAAAACCTTGATGTTAACTGTCTCTTTATTGGAATTGCTAATAGTATTAGCTAATTCCATACGTGACAACCGCAATAAAGGGTTGCCTTCAGCTAATAAAAGTTTCTTAAGCCTACCATTACTGGTATCAGAAACTTCTTGTCCCAAGAACTGCAAATGGGTCTCTTCTGTCATGTCCCTTCGGTATAGCAGCAAAAACCAAGTAGTAAAATAGAGAAACACTGACAGGGTAAAGTACCAAGCAAACAAAACAAAATCTAACAAAAAAACGAAAGTTTGGTACACCAAGACAATCGAAGCCAACCAAAAATTCAAGTATAAAATCCTTTAATTTGCAAAATCAGTAAGCGCTTTCACATTTATGTAAAATGTTTCATCAGTCTGTCTAAAAACCATAAGTAACAAGTCTGCTTAAATAGTACTTGAGAACAATCAAACAATTAAAAATCAATTGCTTCTTAAAGTATCTGTGTTCATAAAATCCTACCTTTATAAAATGTGATGTTAAATAATCAAAAAAATCTAATGACACTATGCAATATTATCCAAGGTGACAAATCCCACTTCAGTATATGTTGAGGGCCAACTAAGGGGGGTGTCATAGGTCTCATGCATGGATGTCAATCTGGGGATCCCATACTCACCCCTCAGACTCACCCAGTAAGTCAGCCATAGAAAACCACAAAGAAATGTCTAACAAAGGCCAACAAATGGCATCAATGATGGAATGCCCCCTACAGACTTACAGAGTGATATCACAGCAGGCCTTGCAGTTGCAGTAAGGCTCTGAAGGGTAAGAAGTCCGAAACTCAATTGCATACCATTACAATCTAACCTGTGGTCTCTAGTGATATGCCTCTATTCTCCAAGACAGGGCACAATACTATGCTAAATGGAACCAAAATGTAAAGCCAGTATCAGCACAATATATGCAAATGTGTACCATTGACAGGTGTGCCCCCCCCACCCATATTCCCATAGAAATCCAGTAACGTAAGTTTGTAGGGTAATAGCAGCAGAGCACACATTGCCAGGGCTGTCCCAATTAACAGGATAACTTGTTAGATGCCCACAATATGCAGGGGTCAATGATCTATGTATATGCGTGAGAAATACTGTCAGGATCTGGCCAGCACTTACTCCCGGCTGTTGTGTCTTAGTAGCCTAGGTACAGTACTGTGGTAGAAAGGGCCTTGTTCCAAAAATCTCAGTGCCAACTATTTTGCATGTCAGTTACACCTACGGTGGGAGTTGTACACACTGTCCAGGTGTTTATATCCATTACTGCCGATAAGCTGGACAGGTCATGGACAGGGGGCCACATATATGAACAGTACACAGGTTGGAGTAATCTACACAGTGCCTACCATACCTCCCAACTGTACAGGCCTTTTGCAGAATGTACAGAGGTTTGCATCATATTTGTGGTGTCTTTATCATGAAATAGTAGTTGTGTAGCAAATCACTGGAAAACCACGAAAGTCTAAAGTCAGAAAATAAAGATGGAATTGTACTGTCTCAGACTTCATACCCTATAGAAAATGCATGCTAATGCAAAATCTGTTACTGTATCACCCTTCTAGATTTGTAAGGCCTATACTTAAAAGGTCCCTATATTTAAGCCTTGTCCCTATATTTAAGCCTTTGTCACCTAATTACTTATGGCTTTGTCCAGATGTCTGGCTGTCATACGTAGAGAGGTATGGTGCCTAGTAGCACAGCAGGTACTTGAAGGTCAGTGTACTGGCAAGTCATAAAAGGCTACCACCTTACTGTGTCAGCACTGACAACATGTCACTGAGCAACAGCCATACCACTGGAATGGCAGGTTGTCACAGAAGGCGTACAGGTATGCCTTGTATATGTGTTCTGCTTGATCTAACATTGCATTCACCTGCAAAGTATTTGAAAAACAAGAAAAGGTTATGTCAAAACATCAATGGCAGACAGTGGAGAAGCAGATGTCACACCCATTACAGAAAGCAAGCAAGTAACAAACTGGTCCCCAACTGTCTATGTATGGCAGAACAGTATCAACACCCTGTCCTCATGTGTGGGCCTTCTTCTGACTGTCATATGTGGGCCTGTCCAGATGTCAGAGTCAGTGACAGTTTGACAGCTAGGCCAACATGTAGCCACATAATAACATAGTAAAAACTGTCTGAGGTCCCCAGCAGATGCAGTGGTGCAATGATGGATGACCTGCCAAACCGGTATGCTCGGAGGTATGTAGTCCATAACCTTGTGTGTGATGTTATGGCATTTACCATGGTCACACCAGAATTACAAATACATAGCAGCCACTGTGGGCAAAGCCTGTGACCGGACTACAGAAGGATAAAGAGACACACAGAAGGGGGGGGATCACTGGCCAGACATATGGAGAATGTGCACACCAGAGCACATTTTGCAGTAACATAGGTGCCCTGCAGTGTATGGAGTCAGTAAGCATCACCTGCAAATACACAACACACACCCATATAAGTGGAGGACCACAACAAATCAAACCCCAAGTAAAGGACACCTCAGAGGCAAAAACACATGAGAACTTTGCAAACCTACACACCATAGACCATGCATACTCCACACACCAGGGTCCTGCAAGCACCAAGGCCTTTACACAACATATTACTCATAGAAGACTCCACTGTGAGACACACAGATATGCCAAGTGTTTGTGTGTGTGTGTGTGTGTGTGTGTGTGTGTGTGTGTGTGTGTGTGTGTGTGTGTGTGTGTGTGTGTGTGTGTGTGTGTGAGACTGTGTGTGCATGGGAACAGTATTCTCTGTGTTTGGCCAACACAATATCCTCTGGGGGTTGTGGGTTTTACCAATCTGAGGTGTGTTCCACCCATTACACTTACCGTTGTACACTTTACAAGAGCTGCTGATGTCAACCACCATAGACTTACCTGTATACACTCCTCAGCCCTATAAGCTATGTGGCACATGCAATAACTGTTACACAGACCTGGTAAATGTGTACATATACAGCTGTACCTCAGCTATGACATGGTCGATGTGTTACCACTCTGCCATACCCCTTGTTGGCAATGTCTGCAGGGCCACATCTTGCTGACACACAGACATCTAGAACAAAAACAGACTACAGCATGTAAGACTACATTCAGTTAGCAGTTACTAACTCCAATAATGCATCATGGCTGAAAAGGTACACACATTCTGAAGTGTACCCATTTCAAATGCCAGTTGATAGCACCTTGCACAGTATTACATAGCTAAACTGTACTTAATTCACCTTGTGCATCAGAACCATATTAGCATGTCCCTGTAGCAGTGATATGGATGACAGGGATCTGGTACAGGTATCATCATATGCATAGGATGTTGTGTAGGTTTGCCAGAGGCCTAGGCTAGGCCATATGGTTGACATTGTGTGTGTGTGTTTTGATGGGTGTTCTATGATCGGGTGGTGCAGAGGTGGTGTGTGTGTGTGTGTGTGTGTGTGTGTGTGTGTGTGTGTGTGTGTGTGTGTGTGTGTGTGTGTGTGTGTGTGTGTGTGTGTGTGTGTGTGTGTGTGTGTGTGTGTGTATGGAGGTAACCTGGCTGTGATGGTGATGTGTGTGTGTGTGCTTGTATGCACACAGTCACGCCATGTGGCTGCTCTACACAGGGGTATGTTGGACAGCTATGGACTGTACATGGCAGGGTGTACAGTTCATCATCTCTATCCATGGACATGTGAACTGGTCCTGCCAGGGGTCTCACTGGCACCACCAGGCCCAAGGCCAGATGCAGTACTACTCCTTGATGATGATTGCTGTCTGTTGGATCCATGTCCCTGACAGGACCGGTCAGGACCACGTGCCCATGGCCTGCTGCATTGTGATTAGGACAGCACCCCCTCTTCAGTAGTGTTGGTAGTACTGCCACTACGGGAGTGTGAAGGTGCATGGCCTCGTAGACCTTCAGCTGATCATGGTGCTGACCTACGTCCACATGGCTGCCACCAATCTCCCACCACATGCTTCATTACAGACATTGCATGATCGAGGAGTGCCACAGTTTCACCCCACCATCTATTCAAGACCGCAGTATTCTCATGTGTGGCCTCAACAAGACCATGTAGATCACAATGGACACCAAGAAGATGTGCAGCCAAGAACCTGTGTATTTGTATGGTGTTGTTGTCAGTATGTTCCTGTGCCTCCATGATGGACCAAAACATGTGTCTGGCGTCACCTGCTGTGGCACTTGTGACAGGGGCTGGATGGGCAGCAGTCCTCCTTCGAGCACTACTGCCCATCCAACTGTGTGGGACCTTGCCTGCACTCTGGCTATGGCAAGTGTCTACACTCACACTTGCCATAGTCACCACACTAGCCTATTCCATGCTACCACCCACCAACTGTCCATTATCTGTGGCCACTGAGGATGGGGTATGTGTGGGCATCATGACTGTGTGCGGGAATGTTGTGGACAGCAGTGGGATGCCAACCGATGGCACAGATTCAGCCCCTGACACCCCCACCTGTGCCTCACTATGACTATCATCATTGCCAGAGTCTGCAGAGACAGTGATGTCAAGTTCCGTGCGGGAGGGATCATGATCCCCATTGCCACCTTTGTGGGGAAGACAACATAGGTAAATTAATACCTGCACTATAAGGTTGGTTGGTACACACGCGAGTGCACAGACACACACACACACACACACACACACACACACACACACACACACACACACACACACATACAAGTGAGGTGGCACAAAGGCATTACACAGACCTCACAATACCCAAATGGTGGCATGCATGACACACAGTCAGATCACAACATACACACTCTGGACAGGTTCTCAACATCATGCAGTGCAGCCATTTTCACTCCATGTCACTTATAATATACACCTCTGGGATACGTAAGCAGTGTTAGTAGGTGATGGCCCTTCACCTAGCACACACCGCACCCATGTACAGATTATTGTTGTTTACCTGTATAGCACAGAGGCAACTCCTACAGAACATACCTCACAACCGTACAAACATTTGCAGAATGTCTAGATGTCTGGCTCATATGTTTGCTCTATTCCTCATAACTCCTTTGTTTGTCTGACACATTACTGGGATGATCTGAGGACTGATGTCACTAATTAATGACATATATTTGAGTGTCAGACCCCAAAACCTGCAGTAAATGTATGTTAAAACAAATCCTGTTACACCTACAACTTTCTAAGCTTACAGTGGATATGATATGTGTACACACCCCTGTTAACATGCCAGGTTTGTAATATATAAAATGAGACCACAATAATTCATTTCAAAACATTGCCCACCTTTAATGTGACATATCCCCTGTGCAATCTAATTGGTAAACAAACAAATGTGTTAGGTGTAAAATATAATAAATGAAATACATGCAATAGGGTGGTTGCATAAGTGTGCACATCCTTAAACTAATACTTTGTGGAGCACCTTTTGATTTAATTACAGCATGCAGTCTTCTTGGGAAGGACTCTATCAGTATGGCACATCTTGACTTTGCATTAATTGGCCACTCTTCCTTGCTAAAGCCCTCCAACTCTGTCAAATTGCAAGGGCATCTCATGTCCACAGCCCTCTTTAGGTCACACCACAGATTTTGTATCAGAGATTGGTCTGTGCTCTGGATGGGCCAATCCATAACCTTGATTTTGTTCTGGTGGAGCCATTCCTAGGTTGATTTGGATGTATGCTTCAGGTCATTGTCATGTGGAAATGTGAAACCCCTCTTCGTCTTTGTTTCTGGCAGACACCTGATTGCTTTGGGCCAAAAATGAGTGGTATTTGGAACTGTTCAAAATTCCCTCCATTTTGACTAAAGCCCCAGTTCCAGCTTATGAACAGCAACCCCAAAGCAGGACACTGCCACCACCATGCCTCACTGTGGGGATGGCGGTCATCAGGTGATGTGAAGTGTTGCTTGTGCACCAGATGTACCTTTTGGAATTGTGGCTGAAAAGTTGAACCTTGGTCTCATTACACCGTAATAAATTTTCACACATGCTCTTGGGAGACTTGATGTAATGTTTTGCAAATTGTAGCCAGGCCTGGATGTTTCTCTGTGTGGGAAAATGCTTCCATCTTCCAACCCTAACCCATAGCCAGTCTTATGGAGAATACGGGAGGTTTTGTCACATGTAGTACACAAACAGTAATTGCCAGAGATTCCTGCAACTCCTTCAGTGTTGCCGTATGTCTCCTGGCAGCCTCCCTGACCAGTTTTTGTCATGTGTTTTCATCTGTTTTCGGGGCCGTCCAGTTCTTTGCATAGTCACTGTTGTCTCATATCTAGTCCACCTTTTGATGGCTGTCTTCACTGTGTTCAATGGTATATGCAATGCCGTGGTAATGTTTTACTACTCTTGACTGATATTTTTCAACACTGAGATCCCTTTGATGCTTTGTAAGATTTCTGCAAACCATGACTTTTGCTGTAGCGGGCAACTGAGTAAATGTCAGGAATATCCTAATAGGACAGCAGACCATTATTTGGTGTTACTCGAGTCACTTTACTTGATGGCAGGTGTGTAGCAAAGCAGTCTGAATGCTGTAATTAAATCACAAGCTGCTCCAACAACGTATTTGTTGACAGGTGTGCACACATATGCATCCAGCTTATTGTAGGTTTTGTATCCTTCATATTGGGTTTCCTGACAGATTTGTTTGTTTTTCAAGTGAATTGTTCAGGTTGTAGATCACATTAAAGGTGGGAATAAGTGTGAAATGAAATATTGTGGTCTCATTTTTTTACATCACAAACACCAGGCATCTTAACAGAGGTCTGTACACTTTTTATATCCACTGTATAAGAGTAATATTTCAAATATGTCCCTATTTGTGGGCCTTTGTCTCCCCATTTTGTCAGTCTCTGTCCATATATCTTGCACTTACAGGTTGTGAGATACACTATGGAAATGTTACATCTCCTGGATATAAGCCCCCTGTGGTGACCACTGTGATGCAATGCAATTAACCCCACCATGGGTTCATAGGTTCATAGGTAGGTACTAGGCTATCGGCCCAAGGGCCTATGTAAGCCTAGCCAACAAGGTTCCCTGGCTTACACCACCCAAGAAAGTTATTTCCTGTGCCACTGTCGAGCAGAGACACAGAAGTGATCCCCTTGGTGTATTTCCTATTTCCCATCCAGTCATCAAGATTTTTCTTGAAGAGTGCTAATGAAAAACTTTGACATAGATGGGTAGCCTGTTCCAGAGTATGGGAAGTTTCTGGGACAGGAATCTATCCCTTCAGCATGTCCTGTTTATTGTGGTGACAAGGTTTAGGTCCCTAGAGCATGTAGCTCGGAGGGATTGGGATTTCTTTAGGTGTAGCATGTCCAACAGCTCTGGGTTTGACATAGCTTTATATGTTAGGCAGAGATCACCTCGGAGTAGGCGATATGCTACAGAGTAAAGCAGGAGTTTTTTTGAGGCGGTCAGTGTAGGGCATTTGTTTGAGGCCAGTAATCCTCTTTATGAGGTACTTCTGTGGCCTTTCCAGCTGCTGCAGATGTCTTGTGAGGTACATTCCAAAAGGGGCATTGTACTCTATAATGGGTCTAATGAGTGTCCAATAGAGGAGAACGATGACCTCATCTTTTCCTGGAATGAGAACCCTTTTATGATGAGGTGTGCCACGTAGAAAGACTTCCTGAACTACTGTGGCGATGTGACTATCAAAAGAGAGACTACTGTCCACTTGGGTCCCAAGGTCTCTTATCACTCATTCAGTGTTAAGTAGATTGCTGCCTATGTGGTAGTTCATGGGTACAGAGTTTTTACCAAAGGGGATGACACTGCACTTTTTGGCATTGAGCTTGAAGCCATGGCTCTGACATCAGGCATCTGTCTCAGCGAGGCCCTTCTGTAGGATCTCCACATCATTTGGGGACTTGACTATGGATCCTAGTTTGCAGTCATCTGTGAACTTCGATAGCCAGAGGCCTTCTGTGTTAGCCTGTACTTCAGAGAAGTAGATACCAAACAGGAGAGGTCCCAGGATGGAACCCTGTGGTACTCCACTTGTCACTGCTTTGAGGTCAGGTTTGGAGTCTGCAACTTTTACAGTGTGGGTTCTGTCAGTGAGCCAGTTGGCAACCCATCTTGTGACGTAGGGATTTATACCTAGTTTAGTGAGTTTATCTATAATTCCAGAATGGGGAATGGTGTCGAAAGCCTTGGCGAGGTGAAGATAGGCTGTGTGAACCACCTTACCCTCATCTATGGCTTTGATGACTGCCTCAAAGAAGTCAATCAGGTTCAGGAGGCATGATCTGCATTTCACAAACCCGAACTGGGTGGGATCCAGAGTTTGGAGGTTACCAATGTCTTTGTTTATGAGTTCCATGATGATATGTTCCATGGCCTTGCAAACCAGGCTCGTCAGGCTAATAGGTCGATAGTTCCCGGGATCAGTGGTGGCTCCCCCTTTGTGGAGTGGGATAACTGTTGCTGTGTGCCATTCAGTGGGCACAAAGCCTGATGAGAGGCTATTATTGAACATAGTGCTTAAGTGGGGAGCCAGTTCGATCTAAAGTTTGTGTAAAATGCAGCCTGGGATGTTGTCCGGTCCCATGGCTGCTGTGTTTTTGACTTTAGAGAGTGCAGCTGCGTAGTTGTGATTACAGGAACTCTGCATTCTTCCTTTATAGATATGGGCCCTTTAGGGGGTGAGAGGGGGGGTAAAGTTAGCACTGAACCTATCTGCCAGGATGTTGGCAATATCAGTTGATTCTGTAATTTTCGTGTCTTTGTGCTGTAACTCAGAGCAGATCTGGGTGTTGCCATCGAGATTCTTGACATAGCTATAGAATGCTTTGTGGTTGTCCTTG
The DNA here is from genome assembly GCF_019279795.1 of Protopterus annectens. NCBI lineage: Eukaryota > Metazoa > Chordata > Ceratodontiformes > Protopteridae > Protopterus > Protopterus annectens. The sequence goes on along the minus strand of NC_056727.1, from coordinate 641,115,790 downwards.
GAATTAGTGGCAAGTTTGTTTTCATTGCTAGCTTTGGAGGATCTTATAAGGGAACTCAGCTTCTTACTGAGGCTGACTAGGGTGCTCCTCCACTCATGAGATTTTACTCTCTTTTGCAACAGTTTCTTCCTTCTGTTGTACAGTTTGTTTATGGCAGGGGACCACCAGATTGGCTTCCTTTTTTTGGAGGATAGAGTCTTGGTTCTGTTTGGGATAGCACGATCCACGCACTCGTGTAAGTGCTTATAAAGTGCATTTGTGTAGGATTCAGCAGTTGAAACTGTATTCTCCATCTGTATGGGTGTCATGAAGTTCACCACTTCTGTCTTAAGAAGCATGAAGTTGGCTTTGCAGAAATTTTTTACTGTGGTTTCCTTAATGGGGGGTGGGGGCGGGATGTGGATATCAAGGGTGATTAGCTTATGGTCGGATCAGACCAATGAGGAGTTGACTTCAGGTGTGGAACACCGGTCACTCATGTTCATAATGACTAGGTCTAGGATATTGTTGCCCCTGCACCACAAGTGAACATGCACATAATGCAATATAGCTAGGAGTGACAGTTGTGTACATGGTAAAATGCATGCCCATAACATGCCTTAGATATTTGCAAACCACAACAGGACACTTCCATACTCACCAGCTTCAGGCTGCTATCCCACATCCACACCAGAGGTACCTATGCAGTTGTGGGAGAGAGGTATTGTCAGCAGATTCACATGTGGCATTGGTACAAGATGAATGCAGGTTTTCTGCACATTTACGGTACAAGCTCCAATACTACACAATTTGTTGTCCTACACCATAGATGTGCACGTTTGTGCATTACAAAACCCAACCACAACTGCATTCTGACCTGACATATGCATCTAGATACTCTATGGATGTCAGCATGACTGCTATACTAGTCTATTGATCTCCACTGGGGCCTTACCTGTATGCTTCCCGCTCATTGTGTGGTTGCCACCCACCTCCACATTTTGGGTGTCTGGACTCTGATGGTTGGGTGGGTGCCCCAAGGTTGGCAAGGAGCTCCTTGGTGGGGTGTAAGTGGGGCCTGTGTGACAGAACTCCCCACTTATGGCTGTGCGGTACCTGGTCACAACAGCAGCCCTTCGCCGGGCATGACATATCAGGTCAGTCACATGATGCTGGACCTGCCCATATGTTCGTGCATGCAAGCCGACATCATTTACCCTGTGGACAAGGTCATCCCACAAAGTGGTCCTCTCCTGCAGATGCTGTTATGATGTGGTCAGTTATTATTGCAGTTTCAGCCTCTATGTAAGCACGATTTCCGGTGAAATGCATTGCACCTGGAAGACATAAACAGGGTGACACATCACAAAACCTCATACATTTGTCAACGGTATTTACAGAATCTGCACATCAACATTGATTAGCAGTAGCCACCACTCAAAATCACATCATACCCCTGTCAGCTATCAGCACAGTATCAGCTTGCATTGCACTCCTGGTCCTTATGTGCCATGTTCCCCCCAATGAGGGCGAGTAAAATTGCATAATCCTCTCTTCTTTCAATTCTGTGTAGAGGGATGACAGAGGCAGTCTTCCAGGCAGATGGGGTGTAGATAGTGCTTAGGCATTGTGTGACTACAGTGTGTAATGGAACTGGGAGCACATGCCTGAGTTCATGTAGGATGCAGACATGGATGTTATCAGGTCCCATGAAGACCTCATTTTGTTGCCTTTCAGTAGGCATTATGGACCTGCTCCCTGATGATGAGGGGAGGGGTTTGTTTGCTGTGCATATCCACCTATACTGATGGGGGGACAGGAAGGTGATGTTTCCACTTAACCTGTCTGCAGTGGGTTGGCTATAGCTATGGCATGTGTGTATGTGGTGTGATTGACCACCAGTACAGAGTGGGTTGGGTTGTTGCCTCTGAGACTGAAGACATATGTGAGGACGGCCTTGTGACTGGCCTTGGTGGAGTGGATGTGTATAATTTGTACTAATAGTTAGCCATACCGTGATTCACCTGTGGCCTTATATGCTTGTTCAGGCAAAAGTGGAATTGCTTACAAGTTGGTGCCTGCACCTACTTGGCCTTGTACAGCCAGTATAGTGACCTATTATGCAGTTTGTGTATTGCTGCTGTCCAGTAAAGGGAATTGCCCTACCTTGGTGGAGGCAGGTTTTACGAGTCAGGTATTGCTGCGACCATACAGTTATGTAGGTGCTGTTTGTAGTAGGCATGGACACAAGGTCATAACACAGTTGGACACTTCTTCAATTTCAGCTAGATAATCATGCTTATTGTAGTACCCATTTCTGTGTCAGGGCAATGCAACAACCAATAGCTGCAGACATATATGTCTGTTGGATGCACTCACACTCATATCACACATGTACAATGTGTACAGCTTATTCACCTGACTGCTTGCAACTCATGTCTGTTGTTTCCTGGCTTTCAGCTAAACCTACTCATACATACATGTGCAGAGGTGATACCTGATACACATTTCTGTTCTATGTCAGTATGGCACACTGTATTTACACTCTTGCTGCTCAGTCATACCTCTCAACCTGTTAGAGCAAGACATCTGGACAACGGCACACATAAATGGGGGGGCAAAGGCCCAAAAATATTGACACTCTATTACTATTGCTGTAACATACGTAAGTCAGTTGGTAGCACAGTAGGCTTTGCATTCTCAGAAATACCCTGGAGGATATCCAACCTTCATAACTAGGCTATTATGTTCTGATGTCAGTGTTCACAGATTTGCCAATGGCTTGCCAGACATAACACATCTCTATTTGTAAATTACTACAAATATTAGGCACATATGTGGTTATTGTGCAGCAGGACACTGTACAGTTGAATGGTCTGAGCTCAGTATATCACATGCCATTCAACACACTTCTGTAGCAGTAGTTTACTATGCACACACCCTGTATAGGTCTCTTAGATTTGCAACACAAACATGTGTATCATAGTTATATTCACAAGTAACATATGGATATATACAACATCCCAGTAGCGGGCCTAGCAGTGTCACAGTCAGCATTGTTCGACAGACACACCAGTAGTAGTCATATGTGAGCTGTCCTTTCCTGGGGTGACTCAGGGGCCTGAACTGTGATGTATGCCACTGCTGAAAGAGCCGGATGCTATGGCCATAGGTGTTGTTCAGCAATATATCAGTGCAGCAAGTCTTGGTGAGACATATTTGTTTAACTCCCTATTTCACATTAATACATTACCCCCTACTGCATTCGATTACATTCTTACTTGTTTCACATACCTGTTTTTTTTCCAAGTAGTCCTGAATAGTCATGTTTTGGTTTTGTTCGGTCTCTCTCTCTCTCTCTCTCTCTCTCTCTCTCTCTGTCTCTCTCTGTCTACATATGTAGAGGTTTATACCTGTTTTGCATAGGCAGCAGCTTGCCTTTTTTAGGTAATGGTCATGAGCAGGTGATGGTCTGTGCACCAATTGGTGTTCCCCACTTGCTAATTGCATGTAGAACACCTGTGTTGTTATTCCAATAGCCAAAGGTATGGCAGCACACTCCTATAATTGTGTACTTCATGTGTGCATTGCCCCTTTTCCTTGCCTGTGAGGAGGCCATCATGGAGGTCTGTGAGCTACAGCATCACAAAGGGTAGGTGGGAATCCCTCTTACAACAAAGCTTGTGGAGACAGCCCAACTAATTGGGGGAGAAGGTTCCAGACTTAGGGACAGAATGTATGTATTGCTGTTATACAGATGGAATAATGCTAGTTTAACAGGGTTTGTATGGACATGCATTTTCAGCATGATTTCAAGTCTGACAGTGTTATGTGGATAACATAACTCTCAACTGTAGGGCTATCTGCAAAATGGCCAGAGGTTTACCTGTTATGTTTGGTCTGTTTCCCAGGCAGTTTTTGTCCTTGGCAAATCATTAGGATACTCTGGGGATTGCAGTCAGTAAATGCTAATATCCATTTGTGTTTCTGACTTCATATCCCTCAGAAAAATATATATTACAACAAATCCTGTAACACCAGCAACTTTCTGAGTTTATGACAGCAATATTTCCAATATGCCCCTGTGTTTAGGCCTCTGTCCCCCAATTATGTCAGGCTTTGTCCAGATGTCATGCACCACAAGGTTCAGAGGTATGTTACATCATTATTTAGTGCCTTCGTTCCTGCTATCACCCCAGTGATGTAGCAGGCTCCCAGACATGTTATGAGGAAGAGGCCACAGATATGAGGCCAAATCCCAGACATTCTGTGGGAATCTGTACAGCTGAGATGTCTGTGTATGCTTGGCCATTGTTAATAGATGGTCAGAATTGTATAGCAGTGTAGTGTGTAAATGTTAGTTAGGCTGTGTAGGAAGGGGGGTACATGTGAGTGTCATGGGCCCTTTCTATCTGACTGCGCATGCTGCTCCAGTTTCTAATGGTCTATCAACTGTATATATTTGTATGGGCAGACTGTGACATGTCCCGTAACACCTCAGGATTCCCACTACACTGTGACTTGGGGAAGTATATGTAGGGGTAGTGTGTGAGTGGCAAACAGGATATTTTTGTTCACACAGTCATTATACTGTACTGTTCAGTTGTTTTACCAGTATGTTGCTGACTGTGGTGCAATTGGTTGTGGGTATGCACTTTCACACCAATGTCTGTTTTCCACTACTGTTACAGCCCTGTATTGCCTGTTATATTTGTTAATGGATGTGTAAGTCCACAGAGCTGATTTGGGGTGGTATTGTGTTGGTCTGACTGTAGTTTGAACGGTACTTGGTGACATGCTTGGCAGCTCAGTGTAGTTTCCCTAATGTTATGTTATGTCCAGATATTCACAGGATGTTCTAATGTGTGGCTCATATCTTTTGCCTAGTCCCCATAACTATTGTGTATTTCTGACAAATCAGTGGGATGATGTGAGGATTGAGGTCACTAACTTATGAGAAGCAATTGAGTTTCAGACTTGTGATATTTCAGGCAATATACATTAGAAAAGACGGTGTTACTGCAGCAACTTTCTCAGATTATCTGCTCACGTATTTCAGATGTGTCCCTATTATCATGCCTTTCTCCCCCCACTTTGTCAGGCTTGGTCTGGATTCATTAACCTAGGGGTTCTAAGCATACCTGTCAACTGCCAGGCATTCCACAGGATGTCCAGATGTTTGGCTCATATTTTTGCTCTGTTCCACTAATTATTTGTATGTGTCTGGTAAATCACTGTGATGATCTGAGGAGTTATGACAGTAAATAATGACATATACATTTCTGTTTCAGACCTCATATCCTTCAGAAGACATATGCTGAAACAAACCCTGTTACTGTAGCATCTTTATAAGTTTATAAGGGCAATATTTAAAATATGTCCCTAGTTATGGCCCATTGTCCCCCCATTTTGATGGACTTTATCCAGATTTCCTCTAGTTGCTGCTCGGTCTAGATGATGCAGTTGAATTTTTTAATACTACCTTCCTGAACATCCTTAATTACCAATCCCCCATAAGATTTTCCAGAACCAAAGCACAACCCTCCCCATGGCTACAGAAAACCATTAAGTCAGAAATGAAAAACAGGGATAAAGCCTGGGAGCACTGGCGCAAAAAACAAAACCCCCTCAACTAGACAGAAATTCCTAGAACTACGCAATAGAGTCAAAAAGCTAATAAAACAGGACAAATTCCAATACTATCAGTCTGCCCTAGACTCCTCACAACACAGCCCCAAACAATTCTGCTCCTCCATAAACTCCATCCTCCACCCAGGTAAAGTCAGTACCCCTCCTCCTAACATCCCTCACTCCTCAGAAAATATTGCTACCTCATTCAACACACACTTCACCCAAACCATACTATCACTAGCTAAACAACACAACCCCCCTCCCCTCCAACCCACACCTTCAACTAGTAATCTCCCCACTGCCTTCTCTTTTTCTCCTGTACATACCTCCAACATAAAAAACTCTTAACTAAACTTAAACCCACCAAATTAGCAGCAGACAATCTCTGAAGTGAATACCTACAAATCGCAGCTGATGCTCTGGCCTACCCAGTATCCATCTTGATTAACCGATCTCTGTCAGAAAGTTACGTTCCCACACTGTGGAAAGTATCACATATAATTCCCCTCCACAAAGGTGGACCCTCCATAGAACTAACCAATTACCGCCCCATAGCTATTCTCTCTCCACTCTCCAAAATACTAGAGAGATGCATACACTGTTAGGTCTCAGACTACCTCCTTACTAACAACCTCCTTTCTAGTACTCAGCATGGTTTCCGACCAAACCATAGCACCACCACTGCCTTACTCTCCTTTACTAACACTATCCTTCAGCATAAAAACAATGGCTATCTCTCCTCTGCTACTTTCCTAGACCTATCTAAAGCATTTGACATGGTCCCACACAAACAACTTATCTCTGTTCTCAATAACCTATCCTTCTCACAATCAGTCACCAACTGGTTTCAGAGTTACCTGTCTGACCACCAAGAATCCGTTGTATGGCAGAATGACATATCTCCCCAACTACCTGTCTCCATAGGGGTTCCCCAAGGATCCATCCTTGGACCCCTACTCTTCTCTGTTTACACCAATAATCTAGCCTCTGCCACCAAACATGGCACACTCATACAATATGCAGATGACTCAACCATCATCTGCTCAGCCCAGTCCCTACCAAAACTGCAAAAAGTCACACAGGAAACCTTTTCCTCTGTTGAAACTTGGTTATCCGATGCCCAATTAATACTCAACCCAAACAAAACTAAACTACTCATCTTCCAACCCACCAAACATACTCAAAATGACTCTCACTTTAACATCATAGCAAAAGACAACACCACTATATACCCAACTGAACACACCAAATTGCTAGGAGTGGAAATAGACAATAAACTAAAATTTGACATTCACATATCCATGACCATAAAAAAGTCCACAAAAAACTAGGAGCGTTATACAGAAATAAGCAATTTCTCACCAAAGCAGCAAAGATTTCAATAGCAAATTCCCACCTTATCTCCACCCTACTTTATGCCTCTCCAATATGTACCAACCTAAGGCAATGCAATCTAAACAAGCTAGAGACCTGCTACAACAAAATCGCCAAATTTGCCACAGGGGCATCCTACCGTAGTCAACACTGTCTCTCCCTTGCTGAACTGGGCTGGCTTGAACTCCCTCAGCTCCTTCAGTGGTATCAACTCTCACTCGCCCACAAACTAGTAAACCATCCACTAAATGTACCATCCCTCCAGAATCTACTCCAACCATATCGCACCACCAGACCACTAAGATCCAGCAATAAAAATCACTTGCAGATCACTAAAGCCAATAACTCTGCTGGTGAAGCACTATTCTCTTGCACCATAGCAAAATTATGGAACTTCCTTCCACCCACAATTACCTCCATACCATCATGCACCCACTTCAAAACTTTACTAAAAGCGCACCTAAAAACATGCTGGCTATACCCTTGCAACTCCCACTCTAATATCACCCACCCCATCCAACCACTACATTTCTTTCCACTCCACTAACTACCTTGATTATAGCAAGCTCAGATGCTCATAAGCCTAGTACTTATTATACAGCAGGAACTTCTCATTGTAACATTTGTTAATGTCTGTTATGTACTTCACAGATAAAGATTCTAGTTGTCTACTGATGTACTATGTTCTTCATCTGTAAATATGTTGTAAGTAATTGCTATGTTAAATTGTTAATCACTATGTAATCCAATGTAACTACTGTTTATTTTAACTGTGGAGCTTTTCTCCCCGGGCCTACACTGAAAATGGACCTACGTCAAGTCGGACACTCCCGGTCAACAAATGTAAATAAAAATAAATAAATAAATATACTTTTTTTCATATATATGTATTACCATACACATATATATGTATGGATCTCCTTCATATGTTCGACACTTGAAATGTTGGACATATGATATACAAAAGTAAAAAACAAAAAACACTTACTTAAACACTGCTAGCAGGAGGGCAAGCCCCCCTGCACCCCCCATGGGGACTCCGCCCCACCCCCCCATAACTTAAATATACCAACTCCAAGATCGCACTACAGTGCAGAAATGGAAATCTTTCCATTCTGCACTGTACGGAGATGCCGGTTCCACATTGTCGGCATTTCAAATGTCGATCATATGGTCTCTGCCATATGAAATTCAGCATTTTGAAGTGTTAACAATGTGAAGGTGACCTATATATATATATATATATATATATATATATATATATATATATATATATATATATATATGTGTGTCTATTTATATATACAAAACATGACTAATTCCACAGAGATTTTTCCCTAATGCTGAGTGCCTCTATTACATGATATGTTTGAAAAAGCAACAGAAATGCCTACAGCTCAAATGGTGTAGTGATACATTGCTCTGACTATAGTGTACAGAGTCCTGGGTTCAACACCTGTTACAGCTGTCTATTTTGTTGCTGGGCAGAACAGATGCTGATGGAGACAGAGTGATTAAAGCAATTTAAAGTGGCTTTAAGTGGGTTTGCGTGGTTTTGCATGATGCTAAGTGATGCCAAAACATGGTTTGTCCATTTTGGTTTCACTTAGCAGAGCTTATTCCCACTTACAACCACACTAATTTCTTTAAAAGAAAAGAAAAAGAGGTGACAGGAAAGCGGTGAAAAAATGGCATGCAGAGTGAAAAACAATATGAAAGGTAGCTACGGATATGCAAGACAGGTGTAGGGAAGTTCCATAGCTGTCCTTTTATTATACAGCAACAGCTGTGCATTTTTACAGAATTTGGAGGGGGATTTGGACACTCAAACCCCAGAGAGAGGGGTGAGGACAACAGAAATGTGTTGTCAAGGCAATTGGACCAGATTACATGTGTCCAGTGGACACGTGTGAAATGGCAGCTATGTATGGGGCGAGAGTTTTTGGGGGACAGATGCCCTTTTTTTTTTTAAATGTGAGAGTGGGATGTTGGAGAAGGATTGTAGGTACATCTGGGGAGGTAGGTTGGGTAGGGGGATAGACAAGACACACAAGACAGCAGATAGGGGTGGTATATGACACACGAGGGGGGTAAACACCTTTGACGGGGTGGGTGGTTGGGAATCCGAAGCCCATGAGCTCCAAATGGATACAGTGGGACTGAGGTGCCCACCCATGAGCAGTCACCACTGCACCTTCACGGCCCTGAAGGTGGCTGTGCTGGGGGCTGGACAGGAGGGGCAGCCTTCCCCTCGAGGTGTGCCAGTTGGCCCTCCATCTGGTGCAGCCAGTCATCCAACTCTGTTCAGATGACGCTGCACACTATACCCCAGAACTGACTGCTGGTGACAGAATCCTGTCCGTGCCCCCTCCCGGGGGGGCACGGGCCCCGTCGCCTAAGGTGGTTCCACCCAAAGGTGGTGCAGGACCAATAGATGAGGAAGTCCCGGGTTGGGTCTCAGATGTGCTGGGGCCCGGTGCCACGGCCAGATGAGATAGGACAGGCAGATCCGCCGGGATCTGCCTTCCCAAATGTGCTATGGTGTTTAGGTCTTACAAAATATGTTGGTTAGCCATGAACAACACATTTCAAGGTTAGTTATAACAGCATGCATGGGTGTTCCAATTAACCCCATAAAACAGATTTGAAACAGTCGCATAGCAAACAGAACACATGCATAAATGGAACAACAGTATGCATCCTAACAGCATGACAGTAACACTGACGTCAACAGGCCACCAACAATGGTATTTGAACATAGTATGTTAATATGCAACCAATCAAATATATGAAGAATATTCGAACACAAGTCATAACATTAGGTTTGGAGAACAACGTACCCGTAGTATATGAATTATAATTATTGATGCAGATGAGGGGTGTGGGGAAGAGACAAAAAGTCCATTAATAACTGTTTATGCTTCTATTTTCCACAACAGTACTGCTCAATACTCTATGCGTCTGCCCTCACTTTACATCTACCTATGGCCCATAGCTTCTGTAGCCCAAACATACCTGTTAAACTGTCAGCCTGGAATGGTATTGGGCAAACTCTGACAACTCTGGGTACATGACTAGAAGGGACTAGTACATGTCAGGGTTACATATCTGGCACAGGATGGGTACCCTGAACTGCTGCTATGTGAGTGTGCTACTGTCATACTTCAACTGGATTCCTATCTGTGTCAAGGGTTATTGGCAGCAGTGACCACTAACCATGACAGCGTAACACTTTTGAGACATGCATCAGAAAGTGTGCATGTTGTACATATCCTGCTGTCATTTGCAGGCATATGGTGGGACAGTTTAATAGTTGTACACAGTTTATTAGTATACCTTTCATACAGCTACTATCAACATTTCCTTATCTGTAAAACCTATGGAGAAAATATATGTTACTACTACCTGACTGTTTTTACATATATTCCTGATTCCTTGTGTGTAGATATGCACACATTTTAGTACCACTCCCTGGATTTAAATTGTGTCTGGGTGTGCAAAATAACAACTATCCTATTTCTCAATACACTGAGCTGCTGGAAACTGTTGTTTCTTGTTTCACTGGTTTCTGTCTATTAGTCTCTTGGTTAGATAGTCTGAACTTGTAATCCTGTGATGCATGCATGACAGATAGTTAGTGTACTGTGCATTAATCCTTTGAATTACTACAATCTGGAAAGCAAAGGTTTACACAGGGCATTTATATCTTGTTTTACAGCTCCATTCTAAGTCCACAACAACATACCGGAGTAAACACAACAGTTTGTGTTATAGATGTTTATTTCAGATCAATATTAGTCAGACAGACTTTACTTATTCAGTTAGCACAGTAACAGTATACCTACTGACAGTACACAATGTACTCCTTTTAGTTATTTGCACATTATACTGCAAAATAGATTTTTACTCACCAGCCTGTTGGCTCAGCCTCAGCAGTCTGTCGGCATGGGCTTCGATGTTACTAGCCCTCTCTGCTGCAGCTGTAGGGGAGAACAACAAACATTATGCATACCTGTCTATCACATCCTCAGGCTAAAATTTGGTACACCTGTATCAGTGATACTTGCAAACCGCTGGAGCATGGTTGTCCCTGGCATCTTGGATCCACTGATCCATGAGCGCTCACTTCCTCTGCTTTAGTTCAGCATAGTGGTGCCAGACCTGCTCACCAGTTTGAGGGATGTCAGTAAAACTGGTGAGATCACAGGCGAGACAGTCCCAGGCCTCCACTTTATATTGTGAGCCCTGGTATTGGCCCTGCAGCAATCTCTCATCATTGGTTACTTATGAGAAGTCCAGTTATGACCCTGGACTCCATGATGCCCTAGTGCTGTACCCTAAAGAATGAACCCTCACCTATGCCAGCCATTGTTCCTGCACAGGTTGAACTATAACAGGTACTAACTGTGTTCTCACCTGTGTGGTTTAAATAAGGCCATATTCCCACCCTTTGCCATCATTGGTCAATTTTGAGAATGTTGAGCACAGCTTAGTGGTGGGCAAACATGGTAAGCTGATTTTACCAATGCTTAAAGGGGATATTGTTGAGCACTGCTTAACAGTGTGCAAATCTGCTTAGCTGAGCTGACTGTTGCTTAGAATTCAAGTCTAAGCATTGCTTAAACCCGCTAAGCATAGCTGAGCACTGCTAATCATTGCTCACTTTTAATTTTTAAAAATATTAGAATAATTATTTCATTTAGTAAGTGTAAATGATTTACTTTACATGACGCCCCTCTGTGTGCTTTCATTACATTACCAAGGGGTGTTACTATACTGTATGGGACACTTGTGTATACATGGGTGGTTTCACACTATCCAAAGCTAAGAACACAGCATCCATGGGACCTGGCGACATCCCAGGCTGTGTTCTACATGAACTACAGAATGAACTGGCACCCCACCTAAGTACCATGTTCATTCATAGCCTCACTTCGGGCTATATGCCCACTGAATGGTGCACAGTGACAGTTATCCCACTCCACAAAGGGGGAGCCACCACAGACCCCGGAAACTACTGCCGCATTAGCCTAATAAGCCTGGTCTGCAAGGCCATGGAACATATCATCATGGAACTTATAAACAATGACATTAGTAATCTCCAAACTCAGGACCCCACCCAGTTCAGGTTTGTAAAAGGCAGATCATGTCTCCTAAACCTGATAGACTTCTTTGAAGCAGTCACCAAAGCCGTAGATGAGGGTAAGATGGTTTACACAACCTATCTAGATCTCGCCAAGGCTTTCAACACCATCCCCCACTCTGGAATTATAGATAAACTCACTAAACTAGGTATAAATCCCTATGTCACAAGATGGCTTGCCAACTGGCTCACTGACAGAACCCACACTGTGAAAGTACCAGACTCCAAATCCAACTTCAGACCAGTGACAAGTGGAGTACCACAGGTTCAGTCCTGGGTCCTCTCCTGTTTGGTATCTACTTCTCTGAAGTACAGGCCAACACAGAAGGTCTTTGGCTAATGAAGTTCGCAGATGACTGCAAACCAGGAGCCATAATCAAAACTCCAAAAGATGTGGACATCCTACAAAAGGGCCTTGCTGAGACAGATGCCTGGTGTCAAAGCCATGGCCTCAAGCTCAATGCCAAAAAGTGCATTGTCATCCCTTTTGGTAAAAACTCAGTACCCATGAACTACCACATAGGCGGTAGTCTACTTAACACTGAAAGTGTGATAAGAGACCTTGGGACACAGGTGGACAGTAGTCTCTCCTTTGATAATCACATCGCCACAGTAGTCAGGAAATCCTTCTACGTAGCACACCTCATCACAAAAGGTTTCTCATCCAGGAAAAAAGCGATCATTGTTCCCCTCTACTCATCACTCATTAGACCCATTATAGAGTACAATGTCACTTTTGGTATGTACCTCACAAGACATTTACAACAACTGGAGAGGCCACAGAAATACCTCACAAAGTGGATTATCAGCCTCAAACAGATGCCCTATGCAGACCGTCTCAAAAAACTGCAGCTTTACTCCATTGCATATCGCCTACTCAGAGGCAATCTCTGCCTAACACACAAAGCTATGTCAAACCCAGAGCTTTTAGACATGCTCCACTTAAAGAAATCCCAATCCCTACGAGCTACATGGTCTAGGGACCTAAACCTTGTCACCACAATAAACAGAACATGCTGGAGGGATAGATTCCTGTCACAGAGACCTCCCATACTCTGGAACAAACTACCTATCTGTATCAAACAAAGCTCCTCATTAGCAGTCTTCAAGAAAAATCTTGATGATTGGATGGGAGATAGGAAATTCACCTCGGGAATCACTTCTGTGGCTCTGCTCGACAGTGGTACAGGAAAATAATTTTCTTGGGTGGCGAAAGCCAGGGTACCTTTGGCTAGGCTTATATAGGCCCTAGGGCCAATAGCCTAGTACCTACCTATGAACCTATGAACCTATATGCACTCACACTTCCATTTTAGACCAGCTACACTTCCCTGGTTGACAAATATCACTTACATCATTTATAAAAAAAAAATAATAATTTTAACACTGCTTTCCTATGTAAAAGTATAGTGCCTGTCTTGGTACTCTAACTGTAAATGCTTGTGTACAAAGCCAAGACTCTAACCACTACACTATTAAGGCATTAGGATTTAGCTGTATATTTTTATTTATCTCCTCTGCAGGGTTTAAGCAATGCTGGGCAGAGGGCCATAACTCGCACACTCACTCAGCTACACTTAAACATACCTTAGTAGTGAAAAAATATATTTTTATTTATTTATGGCCTTGTACAGCTTTGTTACTCTAGGAGATTGACAGGTATGGAAGGCAGGCATCTGGGCATTCTTCAGACATCTGTACAGTTGAGGGCTTCATACCCTTCAGGTGTTTCATGCTAATGCTAACCTTTTGTTTTATCAGCTTTCAGGTTTGTCAGTGAAATATTAAAAATGTGTCCCTATTTTTGTGGCTTTGTCCCCCATTATTTATGGCTTTGTACTGCTTTATTCCTCTAGGAGAGTGAGAAGTATGTGAGGCAGGCATCTGGGCATTCTGCAGATGGCTGTACAGTTAACGGCTATGGCCGTATGGTGCTTTCACATGGCAGACGTTTGTGTTTCAGTCTTCATACCCTGCAGGAAGTCTGTGCTACTGCAAACCTTTTATTGTATCAGCTTTTGGGTTTGTGAGTGCAATATTTAAAATGTCTCCCTATTTTTGTGGCTTTGTCCACCCATTATTTATGGTTTTCTACTGCTTTATTGCTCTAGGAAGGTGAGAAGTATGCGAGGCAGGCATCTGGGCATTCTGTAGAAACCTGTACAGTTGATGGCTGTGGCTGTATGGCACTTTTACAATGCAGGGGGTGTGTGACAGAACCTGTTACACATACCCCTGCATTGTTTCTTGCTCCCCTAGCTATTTCAGAGATTGTGGATATTGAAATGCTCATTTTATTTCATTTCAGTGTCCACAGACACTGAAATACCTTTAAAAATTGCCATACGGCACTTTTTGAGTGCAGGGGGCATGTTGGATTTGTGTCCACTGCTTAGACAAGCCCCCTGCACTAGTTCACTGTCTGTGTCCATTTAGCCTTAACAACAGCATGCCTTCGTGAATATGCAAGGCACACTGCTGTTAAAGCTAAGGCTAAATGGACATGAACCACTCAAATAGCACTATTCCTGCAGGGACTTTATTGAATCCTGGGATCAGTCTAAATCACAGTCAAAAGTATACTAAAGAAGCTATATATTACATTTGGAAATCCAATAAAATGCCAAACCAGGTCCCTCTGGGCACTTTTACTGTAGGGCTGGAGCAGCACAGAGCTACCAGGAGAGGTACAAGCAGCAAGGAACACTGCAAGCCAGAGCAAATAGATTGAAAAATGACTTTAGTAAAAGCTCAGTCCAAAAGCTGAACACTCTGCTGCAGTTTTCTCATAAATCATCTAACCATTAAAACAGTTAAGAGTTAAGCAACAAAACAGTAGCCAGAGACAAATGAACTCAGACTCAGCTACGCAGGTAACCACCCCATCTTGCCTGCACTGGAAATGCCTTATTTCAAAGAAGAGAAGTCAAACCCTCAGGCAAACATCTCAGGGTCTAAGCACTACAGATGATAGCGCTGGCATTTATAAATTATGGCAGGAATTCAAAATATGGAACTCTTTCTTATTTTTCTTTTCCAGAAAGAATTTCTTATTATATTAGATCACATATTGTAATGGATAATGGATCTTTGTATGGGTTTAATTCAGTTATATAATAATACATAGCCTCTAAAAAAGAAAATCAATAAATCAGTGAAGAACCTGGGTAAATTTAGGAGGTAAAATTCATAATGCAATGGATGAATTATAGCAGCTGGGGGGAATGCTCTCACCCTCCTGGCTAAAAACTATAGAGTTAAAAAAGAAAGACATTGAGCTCCTGTCTAAGTGACATCTTGGCATCAAGACATAACAAAATACTTACATAAATACACTTCTGCTGTTCATGGATGTAGTAAATATGGCATCTGGAGAACATATACCCAGTCATAGATAACTGCTGGTTTAAGAGTAAAGAGCAAAAATTACAGATTTAAAAATACAACATATGGCACAAATGAAAAAAGTAAACATTTGCTGCAGCAATAGTGTGAGTTAAATTCTTTGCACACATTTCTTGCTATACTTCTTCTAAATGCTTGCTTCCAAAATTTAGTGCTTTAGATCTCTCACCATTTCATTCCCCATGTTCTTAATGCCTTGGCTGCTCACATTTTTAACACAGTCATATATTTCCAAGTCGGCCTTGTAATTACAGTATGTTTTAACATCTAAAGAAGTTCAGTTGTTGTCTATTTAATATGACATTTTCTTCAATCCCCATTTGATATTTCCTGGCCTAAGGCTCATCATAGACATAAAGCATGCAAAACTAACTGGCTGTATGCACCCTCTGTCATATTTCAAAATCAACATGTTCCTTGCTGTGCCTAAAATAAATTAGCTCTTTAAAGTCTAAAATATTCAGATCTTCCATCAACAATATTGTACATTTTTTGACAGGCAACTCTATTGTAAATGAAGTGTATATGGACTGTGGTGATACTTTGAATTACTAAGACCTGTAAGTAAGCTGTCAACTGCAGGGTGTTGCATTGAGGGTAATAAGAGCAGGAATGTACAGTATGTCTTCCTTAATATGTATTGGCAAAAGTAATGTGTCATTCTTATGAATTCCACAACAAACAATAAAGGGGATCAGCACAGATTTTAGAATTTAAGTAGTGAAAATATATATGATTGTTTTTACTTATAATATATGGTAACATCCTGCAAGCTAGTTATTATGGAAGATTAATTTAAAGTAGTAATGCTTTGACAACCCACCCATCTTTATATCTATTAATCTCTTGTAACTTACTTTCTACAGTCATTTCAGCTGTGTGATTGCATTAGCCTTTATTCTGTACTTGTTTCCACTTAGTTACATTCTAGGAAATAGATACACAGGATTTACTATCAATAAGTCGAACGTGGATGTTCCTGAGATGGAAAAATGATTTACAGATCTCAGAATTTTTATGTTACCAGGCATTCCATGTTTGAAATTCCTATCAGTGAATGCTACTGTGCATTCACTGATACAAAGTTGAAAAACTGCACAGAGACCCTAGTACAGTATGGTTTGGGATAGTCATCCTTTTCCTCACTGTAGTGCGATCTTGCAGTTGGAATATATAGTTAGCAGGGGGTTGCAGGGAGGCTTGCCCCTTGCAAAACCATGATGTACAGTCTAGGAGTTTCAAGGGACATCACGTGCTCTGTTTGACAACAATGTCAAATCTGCTGAATTTGTTGACATTGTGTCCAGTCGGATATTTTCACTTTGATGTTGTGACCGGAAAATATTTTGCCAGTTGACATTGTGATAGTAAACCAATACACAGCTCTAGAAAACTAAGATTGTCCCAACAGTATAAACTGCCAAGACAGGAATGCAAGAAGGTGATACAAGAAGGTCTTGGTCAATGTCTTTTAAAAACAGAAATTATTTTTCTGTGTAAAGACACGAATCATGCTAGTACGGCATATGTGGATGTATTAACTAGACCGCACTGCTATGGGTGAGGCACTGATCACTTAGTAAATGCTTTGGTCCAAAGTGTGAAAAACAAGGATTGTTCTGTTCTAATTAGAGTCAAAACTAATTTCACATGATAATAGATATAGGTGTTATAAATTACATACACATTCAAGTTATACAAATCAGTTACATAATAATAATAATGGGAGCTGTAGGAAGAGTTCTGTTTGGTAAATTCCAGGACATCAACAAAGGGCATTCAACAGAAACGGAATATAAATGCAGAGCATGTGACCATGAATTAAGAGGATGTGTTATGCTAATATTGTCTATTAGACAATGACTAGCCATAAGCATTCAAAAATGTGCACACTGATTGGTCAGCCCAACCAGCATGCCCGTTGTAAAATCCAGCATATACCAATAGAAAAAAGTCCGGTCACCTGGACTTTCTTCTATTAATATATGCTATGGAGATTCTAGTTTTTTTTCTCTTTAAAAAAAAAATGACATATCCGGACCCTTCAGAAGTACGAGCAAGATGAGACAAAGAAAATACAAGGATAATCAGGTATGCTATGCAAAACTAGAGAAATGTAACTGATTATTCTTTTATTTTCTATACCCTGTCTCTCTCATAAGTCTGAATGGTTCTATTTCTTTTGTTCTCCATAGTTTCTTTTCTACAGCACTGATGTACTGCATAAGCATGGGAATGTAAGTCCCATATGCTTGAGCAGTAGATCAAGAAAACTGCATAATACTGGGAAAGAACATGGAAGAGCCTCATGGTGATGTTATACAAGGACATTATTTAAGAAAAGTAAACAATTTTTCTCTTAAATAATGTCATTGCATTATAGCAGTAACCTATGGCTTGATGTGGGTAATGCTGTATTTACCCACAGTTGGCTTTGTCTGGGCACTCAGGCTTTGCCCTCATGACCAAACCATATAAAATCCAGCATTACCCGCACCCAACCATGGGTTATTGCTATATGACATCACTGCAAAAGATAGTAAATCCTATTATACACATACTGACCAAGAAATGGAAGCCAGAAAACAGAGGAGATAATTGTTGAAAAGGATGACAACTGTACTAAGTTCTTAACAGTAGCTCTACAGAGATACAAACTAGAGAACCGAACGACATAGAATGCTGCATAAAGGCAACTGCAGGACAAGTAAGGCTGTATTCTCTGGGGAAAAAAGCTAATTTTTCAGGATGTCAGACTGTGAGATCATCTTATAATATGGGTGGTAGAAGAAGCCATGTAAAATAAAGTAGGGAACTATAAGCACTGGTGAAGTGTGGCCATTGAAGAACTGGACAGGTGTATTGATATGTTAAGGATTAAAAACAAAGGAGAGAGTGGAACAATTAGATGCCATGTTTATAGAAGTGCCAGTTACCCTTAAAAATGAATGATTTTCCAAGATTTCTTGAAGTACTTTATTTTGCCATAGTGATGGCTATCTCAATTTCAGTGAATTTAAAAATGTTTGTAGATTTCTAGCACAATATTGTTTGCTACAATGTAACATGTAGCTGGAGTTATTTTCCAGATTCTATTCTCCAAGAAATCTACATACCAGTCAATAAGACTATATACTTGGGCTCAGTTCTTACCAGTCTACAGCATTCTTTTGTTCCATGCATTCCTTACTGTCCTTTATACTGTAGCCACTAGTGTTACTAAATAAATGGTGAGAGTTAGCAGCAAAAAAAAAAATCCTTCTCAAGTACACTTACTTAATACTGATTGACTTGGCAGTGTGCATACGTATGTGAGTATGACTGTGTGTGCATTTGTGTGTGTCTTTATCTCTTTCTTTCTCTCTCTGTCTCCATGTTTAAGTGTGTACACTGGGTGGTCACCCTGCAAGTGTTAAGTAGGGAAGCCAAGTCTGTATATGAGAATGTGTGTGTGTGTGTGTGTGTGTGTGTGTGTGTGTGTGTGTGTGTGTGTGTGTGTGTGTGTGTGTTTGTGCATACATGCCCACAAACATACACTTCTGCCGATATGCATTTATATGTTCACAGACCTATACTACAGTGATGTTGGATTGTTAGGGAATAATTTGGTCAGTTCTGACTGCTCAACATTTGATATAGAGACATAGTAATTAACCACTAATGAGGTGTTTCTCTGTATAGCTTTACCTTATCTATGAATGGAGATTTTTATTGTCATGATAGTTGAACAATTAGTTTTAGCCAATTAGTGTTGGGTGTCGGTGGAAAGAATCTTAAAGTTTAACAGTGATAAACTACAAAAAATAGCAACATTTAAATATGCATAGTTTATAGATCTTTAAGAAAGTAAACTTCTATCCTATATTAATTTGCTTATATGTAAGTTGCTTATTAATGAATAGTAAAAGACCTGCCCCCAGATTCATGACCAGTCCCTGCAAGAATAGTCAATTCTTGCATGGACAGTTCTGTGTAGGAATACAGCAGCAGCGCGCCCTACATATTAAGGAGGACGTGCTGCTGTATTCTTACACCTACACAATCTGTGTACGAGTGCAGGGGGCATATATAAGTCCTGTGCAGACACTTAAACATGCCCCCTGCACTTAGAAAGTGCCGCACAGCACTTTCAAATAAGGAAGCAGCATAATATTAGAGCCTGACTATCAGCCACTGAAATGTAAAACTGAGCATGTCAGTGTCCATGGACACTGAAATAAGAGAAAAAAAAGTAAGCATACAATCCCTAAGAAGTAGCCCGCATAGTACATGACTGTCCCTGGAATGGCGAGATCTCTGCCCCACATGCCTGCAATCTGCTGATAAATATATGCAGTAATTTAAAAATTCTGTTTATTTTTTTTACAGTAAAAAAGAAAGTTTAAGCAAAGCGCGGTGGGTTTGCATGCTGCGGCACTTTGCTCAACCCAGCTAAAATGCTGTTTGGGAGTAAAATAGAACTGTGAAAGAGAATTCCTTGTTGCTGATGTAGCTTAGTGGTTCGAGCTCTGGTTTAGCGTGCAAAACATGCATGGTTTGAATTTCAGCTCTGGTCAACGTATTTTATGTGTGGAAGCAGTTGTAAATTAATTTTTATGAAGTGGAATGATATTTTTAAGTCATATGCCTCACATATGGTAGTGTAAGTCTGGGAAAAGGCCATATAGAAATGTAAAAAACATTTTTTTATTTTTTTTTTTAAATAATTGTTTGTCGGCCAGCTAAGCCTGCCGCAGCTCTGCTGAAACCAGCTAAGGATAGCATAAGCATGAAAATATAAGCACTCCAGCTGGTTTAAGCCTTGCTAAGCAGATTTGCACAGAGCTAAGCATACCTTAGCATATTTGAGAATTGGCCAATCACAGAAAAGTGTGGGAAAATGGCCTTATTTAAACAGCATAGGTGGGAATACAGTCATATCTCTTTGAGTCTGATATGGGCAGCACCAATGTCAGGCGTGAGAGAGGGTGTTCGCTTTTGGGCACAACGCATATATAATTGTGCTCTAACTGTACAGAATAAATGCATGTGTCAGGCTGCCAGTGTTAGAACACAGTAGTGTCAACTGCTGCGTAATACAGAGTTTTGTAGCAAACAAGGTACAATTGAGGAGAGGAAGAGTAGGATATGTATTAGGCTGTCTGAAAGAACCTGCTAAGAAACTGCTGTGTCAGGGCTACTGTAACACTTACAAATGAGAAGGAGCCATCCTGTGCAGATCATGCAGTAATACTAACTGTGGATTTCTGAGTTATAGAAAGTGTTGCTATGTCAAAAATAATAAAGCCGACTTCCACAAACTGTTGTCTTTCATTTGTCATGTATCTGAAAAGTACAATTGTGTAGCTGTTGCAGCATGCAGTAACTGAGGTGAAGTGATTTAGCATGGTCTGTCTGCATAGTCCAGAATACGGATCTGAAATAAGTGACACAATGCAAAAGTAAACATTTTCTTCAGTAATGTGTTGTACTGTGTTCCTGCCAGCATTGCCTTGTGTTAACCTTTGTATTTCAGCTGTATGTTCATAGTTGGTACTAGGCTATTGGCCCCAGGGCTATACAAGCCTAGCCATAACAATTCCCTGGCTATTTTTTCCCACACTATTTACTTCCCTGGACCCTTGTCTAACAGGACTACTGATGTGATCTCTGGGGTGAATTTCCTTTCTCCCATCTAATCATCAAGGTTCTTTTTGAAGTGGGCCAAAGAGGTGCTCTGCTTGACATGTATCAGCAGTCTATTCCAGAGTCTGGGGAGTCTCTGGGTCAGGAACCTATCCCTCCAGCATGTTTTGTTTATTGTGATGACAAGGGTTAGATACCTGGAGCATGTGGTTCTGAGGGATTGGGATTTCTTTACATGTAGCATGTCCTACAGCTCTGGGTTTGACATGGCCTTGCATGTTAAGCAGAGATTGCCTTGGAGTAGACGATATGTGACAGAGTATAGCTGGAGTTTTTTAAGGTGGTCAGCATAGGGCATCTGCTTTAAGCATTGTGATTCTTTTAGTGAGATATTTCTGCAGCCTTTCCAGTTGTTGCAGATGTCTTGAGAGGTACATACCAAATGGGGCATTGTATTCTATAATGCGTCTAATGAGGGATGAGTACAGTGGGACAATGACCTCCTTTTTTCTGGATGAAAAGCCCTTAGTGATGAGGTGTGCCACATAGAAGGATTTCCTGACTGTTGTAGCAATATGGTTATTGAAGGTGAGACCACTGTCCACCTGTGTCCCTAAGTCTCTTATCACATTTTCAGTGTTTAGTGTACTGACACCTATGTAGTAATTCACAGGTATATGTTTTTTCCCAAAGGGGATGACTATACATTTCTTGGCATTGAGCTTGAGCCCATGGCTCTGGCACCAAGCATCTGTTTCTGTAAGGTCCTTTTGTAATCAACATCATTTGGGGATTCAGTAATGGCTCCCAGTTTGCAGTCACCTGCGAACTTTGTTAGCCAGAGTCCCTTAGTGTCGGCCTGTACTTCAGAGAAGTAGATGCCAAACAAGAGAGGTCCCAGGACTGAACCCTGAGGTACTCCACTTGTCACTTGTCTGGAGCTGGATTTGGAGTCAGCTACTTTTACAGTGTGGGTTCTGTTAGTAAGCCAGTTGTAGTGTATTGACTTTATTCTAAATTGAAGTATGTTTTATTAAAATGTCCAAATGTCTAGTTTTAATAATCTGCCCATATTGTGTAAACAGTAACATCAACAGTTTTTTGTTCTGATTTTTGTTGTCGTTATTATGTAAAACAAATAAAAATACATTTGATAAAAAAGCAGAGTGTGTAGAAAAGTATGTATTAGACAAAAATAACTCAAATACAGCCACCATTTCCCTTGTAGCTCAGTCTAATAAGAACTAGGTCTGTAGTTCTCTTTTGCACACACACACACACACACACACACACACACACACACACACACACACACACACACACACACACACACACACACACACACACACCACGGTTCAAATCCAGGGACTGCTACTAACATGTCTTTCTAGTTCTACAGCTGTAAACTTGAATATTGGTTGAAACACTAATCTATTGTGAACAGATATTTTCCCCGCAGGTAAAGAAATATTTGCAGAAGCAGTATGATGGGTATATGTATGAAATGTGTACAAATGTTCTGTTGAGCAGCCCCAGTCCTACAAATAGAAGCAGGCTAACCATCTACACTATGCAGTCTGGCCAATACAAGCCTCTTAAGTGTCATGCTGTCATGGATAGTTTCCCATGTTACCAAGAAAACTGCACCCAGATAACATCACAGTACAAGTATGCCAAAAGCACACTTACAGAACAGCAGGACAGGGAACACATTGTTACTTGTACCAGTAAGTATGACAGGTATGAGTCCCCTATACGTATGTACGCAAAAGTTGTCATACCATGCACCAGAGTGCTCCAAGTGCACATATGTACAGGTGTGTATGTGCTGTAGTAGCTCCATGGCCTAGGTAGAGGTTAAGGGAGGGCAGCACTGCAGAGTATTGAACAGTACTGTATTAAGAAGCATCACTGAATGCAGTAGTTAAGGGAATTATTTCCTCTGCCCCCACCACTCATCTGCTCCAATAATTAAAATGTAATATGGGTATGTTGTAACCAAAACTTACTGTTGGGACCTTTGTTCCATTTTGGCTATTATATTTGAAACTGTGTGCATAATAACATACCTTGTTGAATAACCATTGTTGTTGGCCTGTTGCCATAAATATAACTGGCATGCTGTTGCAATCCTGACTGCCATTCCATTTCTGCATGTGTGCTGTTTGCCATGCCACTGTTATATATGCACACACACACGCACACACACACATGCACACACACACACACACACACACACACACACACACACACACACACACACACACACACACACACACACACACACATGTATATGTGTTTGAGATGCATATACATATGGACAAATAAATACATAATATATGCAAAGATATACATATGAAAATATAAAATATATACATTTACAAATAAATGTATAAATAGGAAAGTAAATCAATACATACAGATATATATATGTACATAAAAACTATATATAGATATATATGCATGCACATATATATAAATATATACATATATATAGTCATAAATATATATATATATATATATATATATATATATATATATATATATATAGATACATATATAGATATATATACACATATATATATGTTTACATATATATGTATTGGAGTTGCACATCAGAGCCATACACCAAACATCTTGCTGTAACAAATCTGTCCAAAGGATGTCAAAATGGGGGTCAAGGGGCCCAAACTAGGGACCTCTTTGAAATACTGCCCTTATCCCTCTGCCTTCAGCAGAAACTGTCCTACCTTACAGCAAAAGTATCAGTCCTGCCAAGTCTTAAACCCAGGGGCCTGTACACCATAGTCAGAGCAATGTACCACTACATCATGTGAGCTCTACATAACACTGATGCTTTTCCAAACATGTCAGTCAGTAGACTTATTCAACAGTTGGGAAAAGATTCTGTAGAACCAGTCAGGTTTTATATATATATATATATATATATATATATATATATATATATATATATATATATATATATACATGTATTTATGTATTGTGATACATATATGTGGACAAATATAGACACAAAATATATCTATAGAGATATACATGTAAACTATATACATATATACATGTATATATATATATATATATATATATATATATATATATATGTGTAGATATATATATATATATATATATATATATATATATATATATATGTGTGTGTGTATATATGTATATATATATATATATATATATATATATATATATATATATATATATATATATATATATAGATATAGATATATATATATATATATATATATATATATATATATATATATATATATATATATATATATACATAAATATACCTAAATATATAACAGCTACAAACAAATGCAATCTGAGGGTCATGCCACTCAACACTAGAAGTCTAAATCTTAAAAGGCATTCACTCAAAGCATTCCTTATCCATGAAAGATGCGCACACATCCACACTGGCAGCTCACCATAATGCATCAGAGATACTGCAGGTGTAGCTAACATAATGTAAGACTGCAATTCAAGTTCTAGCCTGCTATAAGTCCCCAACCATGTCCCAAGAGTCAAACCCCACATTTCTAAGTACCTGGAGAATATTACTGTCTAACCTAACAATATCACACTGGTTAACCTCAGCTACCCCTCCATTAACAGTGAAAGTTACCCATGTATCAATGCACTTGTCCAATGTTGCTTGGAATATATTAATTCCAATGGCCTGGACAAGGTGTTTCTACACCCACTACAGGTAGTGTGACTCCCGTGCCCTGGCCCTGCAATCAAGGACCCTCAGTCCTCACCACTAACACCAGTGAGAGGCGTCCATATAGGGAAAGGATAATAAATACACACACAGTAAAGTACAATTTCCCTTAAGAGCACACAGAGATTACAGTCAGTCTGGGGCTGGTTTCTCCCTTTCTCTCAATGTCCCCAATAAGACACCCGACAGGCAGAGCTATAGGGTCCAGATCTCAGCCTAGTGGGCAAGCTAAAACCTCCAGCACCCTCTCTGTCCAACCAGTGATTCCCAAGTAGCTGACACACACACACTTTGAGATAAGAGTTATATACAACCACACAGACACTCCTGGGGAAGGTTGGCACAGGTTCTCCAGCTGTGCCCCTTTTCTGCCAAGTCTAAAAGGTAGTACCAGCTGCCTCCACCCACTACTATCAGCTACTCAGAGGCCCTTCTAAAAGGGTGTCCAATTATTACTGTGCAATATTATTATCCAAATGGTAAGTATGACTGAACAGTCAAGGCTTATTAGAGTGACTTGGTACAGTATCACTATATACATGCAATGTACTCTAGAGCTTAAATTGACTCTACATAAAACTGCCACAGTTGAAAGGTTTAAAATATTTAATAATAATTAATAAAACCACAAGAGAATACTTCTTACTACACAGTGCTTGTCAAGAGTTCAGAGATCACAGAGAAATGCTTAAAATAACACAGTAGAAAAATTCTGACATCACAGAAAAACACTTAGTCTAATCTTCCTAATTCCTAGCTATTTCTAAGAGAAAACACAGTTCTAAATTAAACTTACATAAAGAGCAAAGTAGTGATGGTGATATTGGATGTTCTCAAGACAAAATGCTCAGAGCTCTCTGATTCTCTCTCTTTAAATTGATAACACAGAGCTGCTTCACATGACATAATTTTTCA
This sequence comes from Protopterus annectens, assembly GCF_019279795.1. Taxonomy (NCBI): domain Eukaryota; kingdom Metazoa; phylum Chordata; order Ceratodontiformes; family Protopteridae; genus Protopterus; species Protopterus annectens. The sequence continues at coordinate 641,089,958 of NC_056727.1, read as the reverse complement.
CACTTCTCTGGTGTTCGCGGGCTAACAGAAATCATATTTACATTCTTTACACCTGGTCAGAAACCAGAGCAATAAAGGACATTTATACATGCAAATTCTAGACATTACCTCTGTTTTTAGAACAATAGCCAGGATGCCTCCCTCGAGACATATTGGCTCCAAATTTTGACATCAAAAAAGTCATAAATTGCTTGACTTAGCTTTTTTACAGCAGAGTGCACTGTTGTTATATTTTTGCAGGTCAATATCCAAATGCAGTCTTTTCACATTTAAGAGAACAAGCCTGTGACTTGCATTAATATTTACAAATGACAGAATTGTCTACAAAATTCTATCTGGCTAGGCTGGCAGTCTTTACCTATCTTCACACATCCCCCCCGGAGAACTCAAGCTAGTTTTTCAAGTGACCCTTGAGAAATGTTCTTGAGAGGGTTATGTCTGTCTGAGTATACCTTACCCCATTCCCTGTCTTGAGAGCCCATCTGCATTGGCATTGCTAATCCCCCTGCAGTCCTGCTGGTTGTGAGGGGAGCAGCTATGGTACTATAACTGGGGACAAACTTTCTGTACTACACTGCTGTCATTAAGAATTCCCTCACCACTTCTTAGTAACAGGTGCAGGCCATGCCTGAATGGCTTCTACTTTGGCAAGTTCTGGCCTGATCTTAGCCCTCCCCACTCTATGTCCCAGGTAGGAGACCTCTGCCATACTCACCTAAAATTTGCTCCACTTCATGGTCAACCCTGCCCTCTGTAGTCTGCCCAGCACCTCCCTGATGTGTTGGATATGCTCTTGTCAGGAATGGCTGTAGATGGCAATATCATCTAGGTAAGCAAGGGTAACCCCTCCTGCTCCTGCTAGGATATGATCTACCAATCTCTGAAAAGTTGCTGGGGCATTTTACATCCACAAGGGCATCTTTGTGAACTAATACAAGCCAAAAGAAGTCACAAAGGCTGACGCATCTGACTCTCTGTGACTATTTAATTTCCTGTACTCCACACAGTACCTGGTGCTGCCATCCTTCTTTGGCACCAGCACCACTGGGGAGGCCCAGGGTCTGTTGGACTCTTGAATCACCCTGAGTTCCAACATCTCCTGTATCTCCTCCTTCAGAGTTTGTTTGGCTCTCTCAGGCATCCTATAAGGGGGCCTGCCTAAAAGGCCTTTGGGGTCCTGTATCCACCTGGTGCTGTGCCAGATGGGTGCACCCTGGTTTTCCAGTGAACATGTCCCCAAACTCCTGTAACACTGGTTGGATTTCTCAAACTTGGGTAGGAGATAGCTGCTGGGACATTGCTACCCCTTCCACTGAGGTGTCATTCCGAGCCTCCCTTAGGAAATCAGTCACAAGATCTCCCTCGGATCCTTCTGCAATCCAATGCAAATGCTCAGCACAAGGGCCTCCCTATCATGGTAAGGTTTCATTATGTTAACATGGTACAATTTGTGCCACTTCCTCCTGCCTAGCAGTTCCACCATGTAGTTAATATCACTTTGCTTTCTTGCCACCTTGTAGGGTCCCTCCCAAGCTGCTTGCAGCTTGTTGTGTCTGACATCAATGAGAACCATTACCTGCTGCCCCACAGCATACTCTGTAGCTCAGGTATTCCTGTCATACCACACCTTTTTCTGTTGTTGGGCTTCTGCCAAGTTCTCCTGGGGCAAGCCCATGAGTTCCCTGAGCCTTGTCCTGAGGTTTAGGACATATGCCACAACAAACCCCTTGTAAGATTCACACCCACCTTCCTACTCATCACAAATTAAATCTAGAGGTCCCGTCACCCTATGCCCATACAGCAACTCAAAGGGTGGAAAACCAGTGGATTCCTGGGGAACCTCTCTCTAAGCAAACAACAGATGGGGCAAATATTTGTCCCACTCCCTCTTAAACTGGTCTGCAAATGCTCATAGCATGCACTTGATTGTAGAGTTTAACTTCTCAACAAGACCATTAGTCAGGGGGTGGTATGGGGTGGTCTTCATGTGCTTCACCCCACAGTACGTCAACAGACAAGCCAGGAGGTCTGACATGAAATTGGCACCTCTGTCAGTCAGTATTTCTTTTCGGAAACCTACCCTGCTGAAAATCTCTAACAAAGCACTTGCCAACTTTTCTGCCTCAATGGAGGACAGAGCCACTGCCTCAGGGTATCATGTAGCATAATCCACTACCACTAGGATATACTTTTTCCCTGTGGAACTTGAGGTACTCAGAGGCCCCACAACATCCATAGCTACCCTCTGAAATGGCTCATCAGTCACAGTCAAAGGCATCAAAGGAGCTCTCACCTTGTGTCCTGCCTAGCTTACCTTTTGGCACTGGCTCACAGGTCCTGCAGTACCCTGTTGTATCTCTAGAAATCCCAGACCAATAGAAGTTCTGCATGATATGTCTCTTTCTATATTTTATGCCCATATGACCTGCAGAGGGAATATCATGGGCTATGGTTAGAAGCGCCAGATGATAGACTTTCGGCACTACCAACTGCTGTACCCTCTCACCTTCTAGTCCTCCCTCAGGGGTCCACTCTCTATGCAGTAACCCTTTGTCCCAGTATACAAGCTTCCCCCTTCCCTTGAGAATCAGGTGCCTCACTAGCTACCTGCCTCAGGCCTTGCAATGTAGGGTCAGAGAGCACAGTCAGTCTGGGGCTGGTTTCTCACTTTCTCTCCGGGTCCCGAATAAGACTCCCCCTGGCAGAGCTATATGGTCCAGATCCCAGCCTAGTGGGCAAGCTAAAGCCTCCAGCACCCTCTCTGTTCAACCAGTGCTTCATGTCCGTTCCCAAGTAGCTGACACACACACACTTTGAGATAAGTGTTATATACAATCACACAGACACTCCTGGGGAAGGCTAGCACAGGTTCCCCAGCTGTACCCTTTTTCTGCGCAGTCTAAAACGTAGTACCAGCTGACACCACCCACTACTATAAGCTACTCAAAGGCCCTTCAGAAAGTGTGTCCAATTATTACTGTGTAATATTTTTATCCAAATGGTAAGTGTGACTGAACAGTCAAGGATTATTAAAGTGATTTGGTGCAGTATCACTATATACATGCAATGTACTCTAGAGCTTAAGTTGATGCTACATAAAACTTCCACAGTTGAAAGTTTTAAAAATATTTAATAATAAATAATAAACACACAAGATAATTCTTCTTACTATACAGTGCTAGTCACGAGTTCAGAGATCACAGAGAAATACTTAAAATAACACAGTAGAAAAGGTCTGACATCACAGAAACACGCTCAGTCTAATTTTCCTAATGCCTAGCTATTTCTAAGAGAAAACACAGTTCTAAATTAAACTTACATAAAGAGCAAAGTAGAGATGGTGATGTTGGATGTTCTCAAGATAAAATGCTCAGAGCTCTCTGATTCTCTCTCTTTAAATTGATAACACAGAGCTGCTTCACATGTCATCATTCTTTACACTTCTCTGGTTTTCCCAGGCTAATAGAAACTACATTTACATTCTTTACACCTGGTCAGAAACCAGAGCAATAAAGGACATTTATACATGCAAATTCTAGCCATTAAGTCTGGTCTTAAAACAATAGGCAGGATGCCTCCCTCTAGACATATCTGTTCCGAATTTTGACCTCAAAGACAGTCATAAAATGCTTGACTTAGCTTTCTTACAGCAGAGTACACTGTTGTTACATTTTTGAAGTTCAATATCCAATGCAGTCTTTTCACATTTAAGAGAACAAGCCTGTGGCTTACATTAATATTTACAACTGACCGAATTATCTACAAAATTCTATCTGGCTGGGCTGGCAGCCTTTACCTATCTCCCCAGGTAGCAACATCATTGACCTGGTCAGTACTAACATGGGCGACTGGTCCTGTACACCAAATAGTCAACTCCGCCATGGTTAGATCTGACCACAATGTCATCACCTTAGGAATCCACATCCCTCCAATCCCCCTGCAAAGGTAACCACCATGAAAAGCCTTTCCAAAACAAACTTTGGTCTCCGAAAGATCAGAGTTGGCTAACTTCACAGCACCCATGCAAATGTAAACTAGTTGCATGACCTCCAAACACACACCAATGCCATACGAACACGTACACAAATGCATGGATTTCACCATACCCAATAGAAACAAGATGCTCCCCTCCAGAAAATGGAAGCCAATCTGGTGGTTCCCTGCCCAAATAAACTCTACAACAGAAGGAGGAAACTGATATGGAATAATGTGAAGTCCCAAGAGTGGAAAAAAACCTTTATCAGCCTCAACAAATAGATGAGATGTCTCATCAAATACTCTAAATCTAGCTGTAAAAACAGAATTGCAGCACACAGTAAAGGCATCCACAAGGCCTCCTATAATTATGTAAAGAATCTACATGGCAATACCAACATGTGCTCTGAGCTACTGCACAATGTTAACTCCTATACAGAGGCAACAGATATTGCCAATATACTAGCACACAGATTCAGTGGCAACTTTACCCCTCTCCCCACCCCATAGGACCAATCACAATGCCAGTCCACTGCCAGGCACCCAGTAGTACTGCTGCTTTGTTTAACACACCACCACTGTCCAAGGCCAATAATACAGCTTTTATTGGACCTGCAAATATCCCTGGTTGTCTTCTGCATGAACTACAGAGTGAACTGGCACCTCACCTGTGTGCCCTGTTCAATAACAGCTTCACCTCAGGCTTTGTCCCTACTGACTGGTGCACTACTACAGTTATCCCTCTCCACACAGGATGAGTGGCTGCATACCCTGGGAAGTATTGCACCATTAGCCTGACAAGGCTGTCATGCAAAGCTATGGAACGCATCATCATGGACCTAAGAAACAGGGATATGGGAATCTCCAGACTGAGGGCACCACACATTTTCAACAGGCACGATCTACCTTTCACAAAAGCAATCAACCTGATCAACTTCTTTTAGTCAGTCACCAGAGCTGTGGATGAAGACAAGGTGGTTCATACCGCCTACCTCAATCTGGCCAAGCCCTTTGATAACATTCCCCATTCAGTGTTCATGGATAAACTCACTAAGCTATGCATCAACCCCTGTAAAAGTAGGTGGGTTGCAAACTGTCTCACACATAGAACCCACAGTGTGAAAGTAGCTGAGCCCAAGTCACATTGCTGACCAGTCACGTGTGGAGTTCCACAGGGTTTGGTTCTGAGTCCTCTCCTGTTTGGTATAAACTTCTCTGAAGTCCATGCCAACATGAAGGGACCCTGGCTGACAATGTTTGCAAACAATTGCAAATTGGGAGCTATTAACTACCCAAGTAATGTTGACATCCTACCAAAAGGCCTCACTGAGACAAATGACTGGTGTCAGAACCATGGCCTTAAGCTCAATGTCACTGAATGTGTTGTTATCCCCCTTTGAGATGTCAGGCACTACAAGGATGTTATGGCACCAAAAATCAGACACCAGTGTGAAAGTGCATAGCCACAACCAATTTCCTCACAGTCATAGTCACATACCGGTAGGTCAGGTGAACAGTACAGTATATGGACTGTGTGAATAAATACATAATAGTTTTCCAGTCACACACTACCCTTACATATAGTGGCCCAGTTCTCAGTGTAGTCTGAATCCTGACCATGGTACAGGACACATCTCAGTCTGCCACTACAAAGGCATACAGCCAATAGACTAGCAAACACTGGAGCAGCATGCACAGTCAGATAAAAAAGGAGCTATAACACTTACATCTACTCCCCTCCATATACAGCCCAAATAACATGTACACATGAGATGTGTGCACAATCCTGACAGTCTGTCAACAATGGCCAGACAGGCATAGACCTCTCAAATGTACAGTTCACCTCAGAATGCACAGGCTCAGGACTGATTTCTATGGCTTCTTCCCTGTAACATGTCTGTGAGTCTACTACATTACTGGGATGGTAAGAGGAAAGAAGGCAAGAAATAATGCTACTAAATACATCTGAGCCTCATAGGGCATGACATCTGGACAAAGCCTGACATCATTTGGGGACAGAGGCACAAACACAGGCATAGACTGGATATTGGTATCAGACGTTTAGACAGTTGCTGTTGTAACATATCCTTTATGAGGAATATGAAAGCAGTAATACCAATGGATTTTAGTATTTACTGACTGCATTCCCCAGAGTCCCTGACTGATTTTACAAGGACAACAACAGTCTGGGGAACAGACAAAACATAACAGGCAAACATGTGGCCAGTCAGTGGACAGCATGCCAGTGGAGAGGTATGTCAGAGACAAAACATAACAGGCAAACATGTGGCCAGTCAGTGGACAGAATGCCAGTGGAGATGTATGTCAGAGACATATCACTATCAGATGTGAAGTCACTCACTAAATGCATGTCCACACAAATCCTATCAACCTATCAACCCACCATGTGCATAACAGCACTGATGATGACATAGAATCTGTTCACAATTCTGGAGATATGTTCCCCATGTTGTGCCTTCTCCAGATGTCCTGTCCTGTGAAGTATTCCCACCTACTGCCTGTGAATCTATACCCTACCACCCCTGTAATGTCCCTCACACAGGCAAATAATAAGGCCAAGGCCCACATGAAGGACATCCAATTTGTTGGAGCTAGCAGCAGTGTCCAGGCCCAGAGCATAAAACTATGTGGGTACCTACATAGTTGTATGACCTTAACAATATCTGACATCTGCACATCTGCACAGAGGACAGACAGGAAGTGAACAGCAAACATGTTGTGCTTTAGGATGAATGTCCTGAAGGACAGAAGTCTGAATGTTATGCCATTACTACATGACAGCAGTCCTCAATGACATGGGCAAAACATAGTACTATATAGTTAATATAATAATATCATATTAACATCCAATATGAGATAAAAACATACAGCTGAAACACCAAGAACAGGATAGTGTAGTCCCAGCTCTGCATACAGAGGAGCATGGTTGGAGTACTACAAGAGGCAATCTAATTTTACATGGAAAAGCAGTGTCAACAGTACTAATTTCATAATACAATATGTGTGGAATCATATTCATCAACCAGTGTACTGTAGCTAGTATAACATGCACGTGTGAGTGCATATAACATGTGATACTACCCATGTATAAAAAATAATAATAAAAAAAAAACAAAGAAACAAAAAACGTGATACTGCACATGTATACCCAAGTGTCCTGGACAGTATAGTCACACCTCTTGCTACTGTAATGAGAGCACATAAAAGCATGCTATGTACAGGAAATTAAATAAATTGATTATATGATGTTGTTACTCTGCCATTTTATGAGACTGGAATGTGAGCAATGGTTACCAAGGCTGAGCTATGCTTTGCAGGTTTATACATTGCTTAAATGTGAATGATGACCATTAGTTAGTTCTGCTAAGCATATTTGCACACTGGTAAGCATCAGTAAGCAAAGTCTACACAGTTTAAGCATCTATCAGTTTAACCATGTTTTAACTCCTCTTAGCACCACACAAACGCACACAAACTTGCTTACAGCTGCTTAAAAGTGCCTCAGTCACTTTGTATCCAGCAGCCCTTCTTCTGGCCAGCAACAAAATAATCAGCCATACTCAGTCTTGAGCCTGAGATGCTATACACCATAGTCATAGCAATTTACCACTAGGCCATCTTAGCTGTGAGAAGTTAGGATTTTCTTTATAGCATATCATGTAGTACAGTCCATTTACAATAGGAAAGACACACTATGCAATGAGGAATGGCTGTTATCTACAAATATATACATAAAAAATTTACATATATAGAGAGATAGATATTTGTGTACCAGAAATACTGATTGATATATATATATATATATATATATATATATATATATATATATATATATATATATATATATATATATATATACACATATATGAGTTCATTTCTAAATTTAGAAACCCCAAAATCTCGAGCTTCAGAACATCGAGTTCAGAATCCCGAGATCTTGGAGTCTCAAAGCAGTTAACCTCCCCGAATACACCACTAAACACATGAAAAACAAGTGTATGCAGGGGGCAAGCCCCCCACCCACCCACCCTCTACTTAAATATACCAACTCCGAGATCACATTACAGTGAGGAAAAGGGAAATCTCCCAGACCGCACTGTATGCTGATCTCTGTTCAGGATTTTGAAGTTTTAAAACTTCGAACATATGATCTTCAATCATATGAGATTCGAAGTTTTAGACTCCGAAATTCTGAAGTGGACCCATAAATATACAATGTGTTTATTTTTGATGAGGACATTTACTTACAGAAGGATGGTGTGGCTATGGGCACATCATGTGCCAATAGCTACGCCAACCTTGTGATGGCAGACTGGGAGGAGGGACTCCTTTTTCTACTAGATGCCTTTCAAAGACATGTGGGTTTCTACAGGAGGTTTGTAGATGACCTCTTCCTGGTTTGGAAAGGGGATGTAACTAGCTTCTTAGAGTTTGTTGATGTTATGAACAATTTAACAGGGTTTTTGAGGTTCACTTTGTGTTTTTCTCTGTCTGAAATATCTTTTTTGGATGTCAACATTATTAGGCTTGATAATGGCCTCTTGAATACCGCTGTCCATAGGAAAGCATGCCACAGGAAAACTCTTTTACATAGACATAGTATGCACCCTAAGTATGTTTTTGATAATGTGGTGAAAGGGCAGATTATGAGGGCATCCAGACTTAATCCATCTGACGAAGGATATTCACAAGAGTTATCTAACCTCAAGGCTAGATTCACTAAGAGATGTTATAGAGAAGAGGTCTTTGATCAAGTCACTATAGAAGTTAATGACTTAAGAGAGACGAGAGCACGACCATATTTTTCAGAAAATGGTAATGGAGGTGAGTTCATTTCAACCTCTGAACCCTGTGAAATCAGGGTACCTATGCATTTCACGAAAGATGCAGAATATATTAAGGGGTCAATGATGAAACATTGGGATACACTCTTACTTGACAGTGACATTAGTGAAGTAGTGGGCCCCAGACCCAAACTCACCTTTAAAAATAAACCAAATTTGAAATGCATTTTATGTCATTCTTCCACGAAGGTGAATAGGGTTAATTTTAATTTATTTGATTACAATACTGTACCCTGTAACAATTGTAATCAGTGTCAATACATGGACACTAGTAGGAAGTTTCTACATCCTATTACTAAACGTGAATTCTTGTTTCATACAGGGACTAACTGTTTAAGTACGAATGTGGTATATTTAGCTAGATGCATAGCATGCACCGCGTTCTATATTGGAAAAACTAATAGGCAACTAAGAGAACGCGTAAGGGAGCATGTTTATCACATTCGTATGGGATCGGAACACAATGCTCTAACAAAACACTGTAAGGTTCTAGGAATGACCCATTCCTTTAAGTTTTGCGTTATTCAGAACATATTTCCCAGTAATAGAGGGGGTGATATTGACAACTTTACCCAGGAAGTGAGTTAAGATGGATTATTAGATGTAGGGCAGATAAACCTCCTGGGCTGAATGAGAAAATCCAGCTAAGACCCATTTTACGTAAGAGAAGAGTTTTCAAGCCCAAATTATAAAATGTATCAACACTGTTGTTACTGGTTTTATAAGTTTATAAGTTAATGTTATGCATCTGCATTTTGAGGACAAACTAGGATGGTTATTAATTTTATAAAGTTTTACAGATTTGTTTTTAAAAAAATTTTTTTTAAGAATTTTTAATTATTTATGACGTGTTTGTAAAATGAGCCTATCAGCTGCTATTAATTGCTATTTAAATCAGTATTTGATGAAGTTAAAGTCTGAAGAAGCCTTCGGGTGAAAGCGCTTACTACTATACTGAATTAAACTGTTTTCATACTTCATTACTTCGTGGTTGTTCGTATTGATTTGTGAGACTACTTGGTGCTTTTCGTTATTGGATGTTACTGCCATTTGGTTCCTGTGCATGCATTGCATTATAGACTTGGTTTATTTTATTTTTCTTGCAGCAGGAACTTTTTTCCGCTTGTTGGGCGTATTTTTACTGGTTTGTATATATATATATATATATATATATATATATATATATATATATATATATATATATATATATATATATATATATATATATATATATATATATATATATATATATATATATATATATATATATATATATATATATATATATATATATATATATATATATATATATATATATATATATATATATATATATATATATACATGCATGTCTCTAAATGCCCATACAAACATATGCTGATAAACCACCCATAACTGGGCCAGCAGGCACAGTTGGATACGAAAGGACCCATGACACTCAGATGTACAGTACGCTGCTACAAAACCATGATAGGCCATACACAATGGCCAGACATATACAGTGACCTCTTAGCAGCACAACTACAATGAGTGAAGATAGTAAACAAAAATACAGCCAGTAATTCACACAAGTTCATTTTACTCTGATGTATTTGCCAAAGATGTCAAGGAGTAACACATTACCAGAAATACTTGCCTTAATTAGAAGAACCAATTAATACTTACATACATTTAAATTCACAGCCTCCAGTTACACTCCTCAGTCATCCCCCTAGGGGATAAAGTATCACATTTAAAAAAATAGATTCTATACATAACAATTGTTCTTTTATGACTGTTTGACCAAACTGCAAAACAGACTTTTTCCAAAGCAGTATCTTGTAACTCACTACACTTAATTACATGTATATACACAGCCTCCAATTGCATTACACATTTAACCCCCTAGGGGATAAAGTATCACATTTAAGAATTTAAACTGATTTTGTACATAACAGATCTTCTTTCATGACTACTACCCCCATGGTGAGAATTAGTGAAATGTACAGCTATAGAACTGTCTTCTTCCTCATCAGTAATATGTCTCACATGTTCTAACAGCCTAGTTTTAAAACACTTGTTACTCTCCCTCACATAAAATATGTTACAAGGGCATCAAAGAGCATTCTCCATACACCAACCTCTTGAATGTACAGACTCCCACATGTTGTCCACCATTTCCCCTCAGCAGGAATGACAGAGCAAAATAATGGTAGACCCTACCTATCAACCTCCTACTGTATAGCATGTGTACCAAGCCTGACATAATTTGGGACTTAGGCCCAAAAACATGGCCATACTTGAAATTTTTCTGAAATACACTGAGAAAATTGCTGGTCTTACAGGGTTTGTTGTAACATATCTTTTCTGAGGGAAATAAAATCTGAAACACAAATGGATGGTGGTGTGTACTGATTGCAATCACCAGAGTATGCTACTGAATTGCCAAGGAAAACACCTGTCTGGGGAACAGACTAAACATAACAGACAAACCTCTGGCCATTATGTGGTTAGCCCTACAGTTGAGAACTTTGAAGACACAGAACTTTGTCAGACTGAAACCCATGCAGAAGTAGCATGTTCAGACAAACCCTGTTAAACAAGCAGTATTCAAAACATATAACAGCAATACTCACATTCTGCCCCCAAGTCTTGAATCTTCTCCACCATTTAGTTGGCTTGTCTCCACATGTCTTGCTCTAAAAGGTATTAGCTCACACACCTCCAGGATCTCTTCCTCACAGGTAAGGGAAAGGCCAACACCCACATGGAGTACTCAGTTATAGGAGTGTGTTGCCATGACATTGGCTATTGGAATAACTCCACAGCTGCTCTGCATGCAATCAGCAACTGGGAGACACCAATTGGTGCTCAGGCCATCACATGTTCATGAGCACTACCTACAAGTGACAAGCTGCCATATATTCAAACCACCTCTGTCATAGACAGTCCATCAGTGCAAAGCTGAAGTAGTGCGAGAAAAAAAAACAAGAAAGGATATATCTGTGAAATATCCAGGAAAAAAAGTATGTGAAACAAGTATGCATGTAATTGAATGCAGTAGGCGGTCTGTAATAATGCAAAATAGGGGTTTGAAAGCATATGTCTCAACAAGACTTGCTGTACTGATCTACTGCTGAACAGCACTGATGGTCATAGTATGTGGCTCTGTCTGTAGTGACTAGGCCAGCTACTGGGATGTTGTACATATCCATATGTTACTTGTGCATATAACTATGATACACATTTTGTCTTGCAAATATAAGACAACTATACAGAGCATGTGCAGAGTAAAGTACTGCTGCAGATGTTGTGTGTTGAACTGCATGTTGTATGCTGAGCTCATACCATTCAACTGTCCAGTGTTCTGCACACTGACCATATGTGTGCCTCATATTTATAGTCATTTACCCATAGAGTTGTGTTATGTCAGTCAAATCCTTGCCAAATCTGTGAAGACTGACATTACAACATCCCCCTTCATTGTTCGCTGGCTTTTTCCATTTGGGATTGCCGCAGTGGATCATCTGCTACCATTTCTGCCTGTCTTCTGAATTCTGCTCTCTCACCACCCACCTGCATTTCCTCTTTTACCACATCTAGAAACCTTATCTGAGGCCTTCCTATCTTCCTCTTACCTGGCAGCTACATCCTTACCACCCTTTTCACAATATACTCAGCACCCCTCCTCAGCACATGTCCAAACTGATGTAAGGCTGCTTCTCCAACACCCCAACATGGCCTGAACCTGTCATATAGACATTGCTAAACTTGTGCACCTGTGTCACACCCAGTGCAAATAATAACATCTGTAACTCTGCCATGTGCAGCTCTGACCGCTGCCTTTTTGTCAGTGCCACTGTCTCCAACCCATATAACATAGGTGGTCTCACTACCCTCTTGTAGACCTTACATATCATGTTTACTGGTAATAGTCTGTGAAATATCACTCCTGACACTCTATTTCTCCCTCTCCATCCTGCCTGTACTATCTTCTACACCTGTCCTCCATAGTGCTCATTACTTTGAAATGTTGACCCCAATCATTTGAACACACCCACCTTTGCCAACTGTACTCCATGCATCCTCACCATTCCACTATCCTCCCTCTCATTCACACGCAGATATTCTGTCCTAGTGCTGCTGACCTTCATTCCTCTCCTTTCTAGAGCATATGTCTACCTCTTCAGAGGCTCCAAAAGCTGTTCCCTACTCTCCATACAGATCACAATGTCATCTGCAAACAACATAGTCAACGGGGACTCTCATATGATCTTATCTGTCAAGCTGTCCATCACCATTGCAAATCAGAAAGGCTCACAGCTGATCCCTGATGTCATCCCACCTCCACCTTAAACACATCCATCATTCCCAATGCAGACCTCAATGCTGTCACACACCACCCTTTTACGTATCCTGTACCACTCTTACATATATCTCTTCCACTCATGACTTCATCATACAATACCACAACCCTGTCTAGGCACCCTGCTATATGCTTTCTGTAAGTCCAGAGAGACACTGAGCAACTCCTAACCTTCTCTATATTCCACCAGTAATAGTCTCAGAGCAAACATCATATCGGTAGTACCCTTCCCATGCATGACACCATACTGCTAACCAGTACTCCTCACCTCCCTGAGTAACCTAGCTTCCACTACTCTTACCCATAACTTCATGCTGTGACTGGTCAATGTTATTCCTCTGTAGTTATCACAGCTCTCCACATCAGCCTCATTCTTAACATCATACCCAAGTACTTTCTTTCCACTCCTCATACAACCTCACACTTCCCAAGATATCAGTAAACAGTCTGGCTAACACACCACTGCCATTTCTCTTAAACAACCCCATGCTTCCACAGGTGTGTAATGTGGAACAACAAACTTGCCAGTATTCATCCTCTTCATAGCTATCCTTACATCTTCCTTGTTAAGCCATTGCACTTCCTGATTCACCATACCCACATCATCCAACCTTCTCTGTCTCATTCTCTTCATTCATCAGCCTCTCAGAGTACACTGTCCATGTGTTCAACACACTCTCCTTGCTTGTGAGTACATATACATCATCATTCTTTATCACCTTTATCTGCTGTATATCTTTCCTACCTCAGTGCATCTGTCCAGCTAATCGGTACAATTCCTTTCATCCCTCCTTAGTGTCCAACCTGTCATTGAACTCTTCATATGCCTATCCTCAGCCTTTGCCACCTCTATCTTTGCCATGCACATCATCTCCTCATGCACCTGCCTACTTTTATCATCTCTCTGACAATGCCACTCTTTCTTTCCCAACCTCCATCTCTGTATACTGTCTAGTACTTCCTCAGTCCACCAACAGGTGTCTTTGTACTGCTTTCTCCATCCACATGTCACCCCAAGCACCTATCTAGTGGTCTCCCTTACTAGCTCTGCTGTACTTAACCAGATATTTGTTAGATTGTCACTGCCTCCCAGTGCCTGTCTCAACTCTTCCCTGAACTCCACCTCACAAGCAGACTTTTCCAGTTCACACAATTTGATCCTTGGTGCTGCCCCTGCACTCCTCCTCATCTCAATCACCATCATCTCACATACCAACATTCTCTGCTGCCTAAATACACTTTCCCTGTCACCACTTTACAGTCTCCAATCCCCTTCAAACTGGCTTTCCTACATTGGATATATTCCACCTTTGTGCATCTTATTCCACTCTTGTATTTGATCCTATGCTCCACCCTTGTGTTATAGTGCATATTCACAACAGCCATGTCCATCCTTTTTGCAAACTCCACTACCATCTCACTGTCTCCACTCCTTTTAACACCATACATACCCATCAATCCCCCCATCCCCTCAGTTCCCTTCACCAACATGCCCATTGACATCTGCAATGACTAGTCTGTCACCCTTGGAAATAGTCATCACCACGTCTTCCAACTAATGTCACATCTCTCTTTCTCGTCAATCACAACCAGCTTGCATAGCATATGCACTAACAACAGTCATCATTATACAATCAGCTTACAGTTTCAGAAACACTCTATAGGGCACTTATGTCATCCTCCAAAAACACTCTTGGCATACAATTCCTTCAGTAGAAGCCCTACCCCCTTCCACCTCCAGTCCACATCTTGATAGCACAATTGTGACCTGCCTAACATACACCCAGCCATAATCATTTTCCATGTGGTCTCCTGCACACACACACACACACACACACACACACACACACACACACACACACACACACACACACACACACAATATATATATATCAACCATCCTCTGGTCATCATATCAGCTAGCCTTGTCCCTATACCACTCATACTGCCAACATTAACAACTGCTACCCTCAATACCACCCTCCTAGCCTTTCCCCTCTCTTCCTGTCATATGACTGTTGTACATCCTCCAGGGGATGCCTGTCAGTGCAAATGCTACTGTGCTATTGAATGACTCTTATATTACAGCCATATTGAGACACTGTCACTGATTTTGTCCCATTGCACTCATGTATGCATGGCATCCTACAGATGTCCTGCTGTGACAGGTTGAGAGGGATGACTGCCCAGCAAGAGTGTAAATTTAGTGTGCCATATTGACATAGAACAGACATGTATGTGATATATTAGCTATGAACATGTCAGTATGAGTAGGTGTATGTGTCCACCTCATAAGAGCAGACACGGGATGCAAAATGTCAGTTAAAACAGCTGTAGATGTTGTACATGTGTATAATCTTATTTACTGTGTACCCAAAATAGTGACATTTCTACAGCTACTGGTTGTTGCATTGCCCTGACACTGCCATGGTTAGTAAAATAAGCCTGATTATCACTATTAAATTGGAGAGGTGTCCAACTGTGTTATAACTTTGTGGCCATGCCCACTAGAAACAACTAATTGAACACTTACATGACTGTATGGACTCAGCAATACCTTACTTGTCATACCTGTCTCCACCAATGTAGAGTAATCCCCTTTGCTGGACAGCAGCATTACACAAACCATAGACTTGGTCCCTATAGTGGCTGTACAGGGAAAGGTAGGGGAAGAAACCAACCTGGCATCATGTCAGCCATTGTCTGAACAAGATTTGAGGTCAAAGGTGGATTACTGTAAGGCCAACTATGAGTACAAATTGGAGACATCCACAAGGGACAATCACATGGCCATCTTCCCATATGTCTCCAATCTCAGAGGCAACATACCAACCCAACCTGTAATGGTGGCTAGTCAGACCACAAACACACACAACATAGCTGCAGGCAACCTGATGCAGATAGGGTTAGGGCAAACATTCCCCCGGCTTAGCATCACTATAAGTGGATATGTACTGCACCCACACCCTTCCCCTCATCATCAGTGAGCAGGTACATACTGCCTACTGAAAGGCAGCAAATGTAAGTATCCATGGGATGTCATATCATCCCTGTCTGCATCCTACATGAACTCAGGCATATGTTCCCAGCTGCATTACACACTGTAGCCACACTAAGCCACAGCACCATTCACACACCATCCACATGGAAGATGGCTAATATCATCCATTTACACATACCTGAATGAAGGATTATGCAAACAACTTGCCCTCACTGCAGGCAATATGACTCATCAGGACCAGGAGTGCAATGCAAGTTGATACTGTGCTGATAGATTACAGGGGTATGGTATGGTTGTGAGTGTTGGCTACTGGTATTCAAGGTACATGTGCAGGTACTGGACATACTATTGCCAAATGTATTGGATCCTCTGATGTGTTTCCCTGTTAGTGTCTACCAGGTGCAATGTCACATCACAGGCATGAAAACTTTTCACCTGCGGAATGCAACCTGATAATGGAAGCCATAATACAGAACCACACAGTACTGTTGGGCCAAGGCAGCAACATCTATGGGAGAGGAGCACCCTGTGGGATGACCCTGTCCACCGGGTAAATTAGGTGGGCCTGCATGCACATACATATGAGCAGGTGCAGCATGATGTCACCAACCTCATATGCCATGCCTGGCAAAGGGCTGCTGCTGTGGCTAGAGAACCCACAATCACAGGTGGGAGTCCAGTCATGCAGCCCTCACTGATGCCAAATGAGGAGCACCTTCCCAAGCTTGGGCCACCCATCACAGTATGACACCAGGATACAAAGCCCCACTTGCTGGAGGTGAGTGGCACCCACACAATGGACAAGGAACATGCAGGTAAGGTCCCAGTGGGGATTAGTAGACTACTGTATGAGACATACTTGTATCTGTACAGTATCTACATGCATGTGCCAGGTCAGACTGCAGATGCGGATGGGGATTTCTAATGCACAGAAGTACAAATCTATGGTGAAGGACAGGAAATTGTGTAGTATTGGGTGTTACACTGTAAATGTGCAGGCATGCTGCATCCATCTTTTACCAAGGGCACAAGTGAGTCTGCTGACAATACCTCTCTCCCACAGCTACATAGGTCACTCTGGTCTGTAAATGGGATAGCAGCTTGAAGCTGGTGAGTATGGAATTGTTCAGTTGTGCTTTGGCAATACCGCAGACATGTACAGGGCATGCAAGTTACCATGCAGACAACTATGACTAAGAGCCATATTGCTTTATGTGCATGTTCACTTGTGGTGGAATTAATTGTATTGCATCACAGTGGTCACCACAGGGGCCTATCTGAAGAGAATGTAACATTATTGTAGCATACCTCACAACATGTCAGTGCAAGACATCTGGGCAGACACCAGCAAAATGTGTTGGACAAACTGACTAACGTAGGAACATGTGTGAAACATTACTGCTATACAATGGATATAAAATGTATACACATGCCTGTTAAGATACCATTTGTTTCTGATATATACTGATTGAGACCACAATATGTCAGTCAACACCTTTCCCAACCTTTAATGTGACCCATGACATGGACAATTCACTTGTAAAATCAAGCATCTGCACTCATGTATTCTACCTACAAGCCTGGACAAGTGTGAGGGTATGCTGTTTCAGTGGGGTATGATGCCTGATGCTGTCATATGTGTCGGTACACTCACTATGGCCTATTTGGCAACTATATCACATACATGGGCATTGTTAAGGCAGACAGAGCACTAATAAGTTCCAAATATCTGGATCTTCCAGACACATCTGTACAGAGGATTGGTATGGCCTGTGCAATGGTTTCACATGCTACATGTGAGACAGATGCCATTACCACACTATATAAAGTAATGGCATCAGGAGGTGGTCACCTGCCATGTATGGTACATGCTTCAAAATGGTATCAGCCACACAAAATATGATCCCCACACACACCAGTATTAAGATTAGAACTCCTACCTATTTATTTATGTCTACTATGGTGTTACACAGTTATCAGATGTGCCACTGAGCTTAAACAATTTCACATCATCCAAAGATACTTGTAAGGTGAATGACATCAACAGAACTTCTAAATTAGGATGATTATGGTGGTACACAACTCAAAATAGTATAACCTTCACAGTACATGATTCTCACACAAACACTTTCCAGTATTGAGATTAGAACTTCTGCCTAGCTAGTTATTTGTATCATGGTATTACACAGTTAGCAGATGTGCCACAGCAGCTTACACAATTTCACTTTGTCCAAAGGTACTTCTAAGGTGAATGACAACAACAGCACTAGTAAAGTAGGGTAGGGGATGTGTAATGGGTGGTACACAGATCAAAATGGTATAAACCACACAGTATCTGATTCACACACACACACAGACACGCACACACACACACACACACACACACACACACACACACACACACACACACACACACACACACACACACACACATGCACACAGTTGCCAGTATTGGGATCAGAACTCCTGCTGATCTAGTTGTTTCTACTATAGTGTTATGCAGTTATCAGACATGCCACAGAGCTTATACAATTTTACCTACTCCAAAGGTACTTTTAAGTTGAATGACATCAACAGGACTACTAAATTGGAGGGAGGGAAAGTGTAAAGGGTGGTACACAAGTCAAAAATGGTATAACCCACATAGTGCATGGTTCTCTCTCTCTCTCTCTCACACACACACACACACACACACACACACACACACACACACACACACACACACATACACACACGGTTGCCAATATTGGGATAAGAACTCCTGCCTATCTAGTTATGGTTTTCTGTGCTTTCACCCATTAACCTGGTGCACTTGTCCATTCTGAGGCACTGTTGCAACTGCCTCATGTACACAGACAGCCCTCTCCTCTAAACTCCAATCACTCAGACCAGTGAGAGTTATCCTTATTTCACCAAATGTGGAAGTATGCACTCTCCAGCAAAGACTGGACTAGCTGATAAAGAGGATAAGATCAACACCTGCACCATATCATGTGGACCACATAGCTCACCACAACATCCACTATGTCAGCCTTGAAATACACTGAAAACCACACACCCACCTTCACAGGGGCACTCAATGGACATTTACACAAACAGCACAGACCAGCAAGACAGACTCTCACTCAGACACCACAACATAGCACATGCCAAAGGACACATATGTCACCTACACAGTGTGATCCTCAACGTAAGCTCCTAAGGCTGACCACCTTGCACAATACAGTGATCATGGGTGACTCAGTACAGTGGCACACAGATGTCCCACTCACTATGTTGATTATGGAAGAGGTAACAGCCAACGGTTTATCATGTGCCAGCATACAACACATGACACAGCCAGTCAGGCCACTCCACAATAGCTACATGTATCACCCTGTCATCATCCATGTGGGTGTGAATGACATGAGACAAACCTCCCTGGACTACATGACAAGAGACATGGTTGAACACTCGGATTATGTGGTCCAGGCAGATGTGCCAGTAGTCCTGAGCAGTATACTGCTGTCACCCAGAATGATGTTGCAGTACTATCAACAGATAATTGACTGCCAAGTTGGCTTATGTGTTGTGAGTCATTCTCAGGGGATCCAGTATCCCTCTGCTTGGGATAACATGATTGACAGACCTCCATGCCTTGCCAGAGATGTCCTAAATCTGTCAGCCGTGAGTTTTCAGGTACAGGGTAAGTGTCTTGCCACCCATATAGTGCCTTATTAGGTAATGTTCCAAATCAAATTACCACTGTAACAGCTAGACATGTATACAATCTGAGGGTCATGCTGCTCAAGAGTAGACATCTAACTGTCAAGATGCAGTCACTCAAAGCACTCCTCAGAGTGGAAGACATTGACATTTGTGCTGTAATGGAGAGGTGGTTCACAGCAGCAGACAGCAGCCCTACAATAATAGGCTATGATGCATTCCACAGCTGTCAGCACCAAAACATGGACCACACCTCCACAGGTGGTGTTGTCTCCATATTCATAATGGATATGCACACCTCCAGACTAGTATCCCAGCATAATGCATCAGAGGTACTTCCGATAAAACTGACTTTGTGGAATAGTGCAATCCTCACCATAGCCTGCTGTCAGCCCCCAACTATTTCCCTAGACTGTCAATGCATATTCCTCAGCACCCTGGCATTTGTGAAGGTCCAACCCAACACTGACATAGTAGGAGACTTCAACTACCCCTCCATCACCTGGGGAAAGTAGTCAAGCACCAGTACACTGGCCCAATGCTTCATGGAGTTCATCAGTTCCAATGCCCTGGACTGGCTCATACTGACCTCCAGTAGAAGATTCAACAACCTTGACCTGTGTTGATTACTTACATATGGGACTTGCTTGACCACAGGTGTCAATCCCTACCTGGTCAGAGCCAAACATGATGTAATCGTCATGGCACTTAACATCTCACCCACACCCCCCACAAAGGTAACCACCTTGCAAAACCTCTCCAATGCTGACACTGCAGTCATAAAAATAGGGGTGGATGACTTCACTGTACCCATGCAAATGGGAAATAACTGCATGACTGTTGCATCATAGACTTATGCACTGCACAAATATGTACATGGATGCATGGTACTAGCCATAGCCAACAGAACACAGACACTGTCCTCCAAACACTGGAAGCCAATGTGATGGTCTCCTGCCATTACTAAAGTATACAACAGAAGGAGGACACTATTGCAGAAAAAGGTGGTGTTGCAAGACTGGTGAACCCTCTTAGCCTCAAACACAACTTTGGATCCCTCATGGTATCACCTACAGGCAGCTATGAAGGCAGAATTGCAACAGATACTGATGACAATCACCAAAGCCTTTGATAGTTATATCAACAACATCCACAGCAATTACCACAAGTGCTGTGAGTTACTCCACAATGCTAATTCCTGTCCTGAGACAACAGATATTGGCCACAGTCTTGCCAACACATTCAGTACCAGCTTTACCCCTCCCCCCAGGGGACAATCACAATGGCAGATGAATGCCAGGCACCCAGCATGACTGCAGGCCAGGTTAGACCTGCATTGTCCACAGGCAAGGATACAGCTTCCATGGGACCACAACATATCTGTGGCTGTAGTCTACATGACATACAAAGAGACCTGGCACCACATCTGTGTGCCTTGGTCAGTCACAGCCACAGCTCAGGTTTTGTACTTCCAAAATGGCACAGTGCTGCAGTCATCCCTCTCCATAAAGGGGTAGCATCTAGAGACCCTGGGGATTATTGGTCCCTTAGCCTGACAAGTCTACTATGTATGGGTATGGGTGCATTATCAAGGACCTCATTGACCAAGATATGGGTGATCTCCTAATTCTAGACCCCACACAGTTTGGCTTTGTGAATGGCAGATCATGCCTACTCAACCTGGTTGACATCTTTCAGTGAGTCATCAGGGCTGTGTATGACAGTAAGGCACTGCATACAGCCTACATCTATCTGGCCAAGGTTTCTGATACCATTCCTCAGTCAAGGACTATTGATGAAACCAACAAACTAGGCATCATCCCCTATATCAGTGGGTGGTTTGCAAATTGGTTCACAGAACACACAGTGTGACAGTGGCAAACCCCAAGTCAGACTGGCAAGCAGTCACGAGTGGAGTCCCACAGGGATTAGTACTGGATAGTGCCCTGTCCAGCATCTACTTCTTAGGACTCCAGCCCAACACAGAGGACCTCTGGCTGACCAAGTTCACAGAGGACTACAAACTGGGAGCTATCATGAGCTCCACAAGTGATGCAGACATCCTACAGAAAGGCCTCACTGAGATCTGTGTCGAAACCATGGCCAGCAGCTTAACACCACAAAATGCATCATCATCCCCTTTGGTAAAACACTCAGTTCCCAGTAAGTTCCACATCAATGGGAGCCTGATGAACACCATAGGCATTATAAGAGATCTGGGGACACAGGTTGACAGCAACTTCTCCTTCAAGCACCACATAGCCACTGTAATCAGGAAGTCCTTCTATATGGCACATTGCATTACCAGAGGTTTTGTATCCAGGAAGACAGAGGTAACAATCTCTGTCTACTATTCCCTCATTAGACCTCTCACCAAGTATTATGGCCCATTTGCCATGTACCTCACTAGACACATGCTACAGCTGAAGAAGCCACAAAAGCACCTCACAAATGGGTTCCTAGGCATTAAACACACATCCTTCACAGACAGACTCAGAAGACTCAAGCTATTCTCTGTGTCATATCACCTAATTAGCAGCTATCCATGCTTGACTTACAAAGCCATGTCTGACCCAGCTGGTTTAGAAATGCTACATATAAATCCATCCACACCACACACTGTAGAGACTTCTACCTCAGTACCATAATCACCACAACATGCTGGTGGGACAGGTCCCTCACCAAGAGACTGCACATGCCCTGGAATACACTTCCCATACATGTCATGCAGAGCACCTAGCTGACTGTTCGAGAGAAATCTTGATGAGTGGACGGGTAATAGACAGTTCAACCCAAGGATTGCTGCAGTGGCTATATTTGATACAGGCACTGGGACGTAACATTGGATGGCGCAATGGCAGGGCCCTTCTATGTGCTAGACTTGTTAAGGCTCCTGGGCCATTACCTACTGCACACTTATGAACCTATAAAGGGAATGACAGCAGGACTGATAAAGTATTGCAGTGGATGTTAAACTTAGCAAAATACTTTGTCCTACAAACAGACACACACAGTTGCCAGATGTGAGAGTAGAACCCCTAACTAACTAGTGATTTGTACCATAGTGCTATACAGTTATCACATGCAATACAGAGCTTACTGGGTTGAGAGTTGGCCAAAGGTGCTGATATGGTGAATGACATCAGCAGGACTGATAAAGTAGCGCAGTGGGTGGGAAATGTATCAAAATACTTCTACTTGCAAACATACATACCCACACACACAGATTTGCCAGATACAAGAGTAGACCCCTGCCAGACTAAACATTTGTACTATAGTGTTAAGTATTTATCATACACACACTACTGAGCTTACAGGGCTAATAGCTGGCCAAGGTTGCTGATAAAGGACTGACGTCATCTGGACAGATAAGGTGGGGCACTGTGAAGTGTCATGGGTGGGAATGGCATTAAACTGTTTCCCCTATAAACAAACACATAACTCCCTCAGTCTTGCGCGCGCACACACACACACACACACACACACACACACACACACACACACACACACACACTTCTGCATTTGTTAGGACTGAGATTGAACTCCTACCTAACTAGTTATTTGTACTGTCATGTTATGCAGTTATCGCATGCGCAACAGAGCTGATGAGGCTGAGGCCTGAAGGAAGGTACTTCTAAGATGACTGATATCTGCAGGACTGCTGAAATAGGGAAAAGGTAAGTGTACTGGGTTTGAATGGACCCAAAAGCTTTTGGTTGTGAACACACACACACACACACACACACACACACACACACACACACACACACACACACACACACACACACACACACAAACACACTTTTACATTTGCTAGATCTGAGATTAGAAGTCCTACTTAACTAGTTATTTGTACTACTAGAGTGTTCTGCAGTTATCGCATACACCACAGAGCTTATGGAGCTGTGCTTAACAAAAGTGACTTCTATGGTGACAGACATTTTTAGGACTGCTAAGGTGGGGCAAGGGGAAGTGCACTGGGTGGAGAAGGCCTGTTCATTCCTAGATCCTACTGACATTTCTCAAAGTGTATGAACATACCCAGTGTGTCCTTCTGTAGTATATGTGGGACTCCATTCCAGGGACTGTTGTACTCCAATCCAGTTTGTTTTGTGCTACAGCTATACCTCTCAACCTGTTGGTGCAGGATGTCTGGAGATAGCTTATCAAAATGTGGGGACAACGGGCCATACAATGATTGCAACAATTTATCTCAGTAATGTATAGGTTGCTAGGGTTACAGGGCTTGCTTTAGCAGACATCTATCATATATGCCATTTGACACTGTCATGCATTGTTTCAGTACTTTGTGACATACCTCCTCAGATCATCACAGTGATTTACCAGTGGAATACAGGATGGATGATGCACACACAAGGTTTATGGGCCAAATGCTATGCATTCTTGCACAATCCAGCCTGTTGAGGGGTGTGTCTACAAGCAATTGACTGCTGATGCTGTGGAAATGGTCCAGCACCTTGGTGATATATTACAATGGCAGAATCTCTGTGCATTTATGTTCTGGCCTGGTCTGATTTCCAGTCCACAGTTGGGTACTATAAGTCAGACAGGATCAGGGAGACAGTCAGAGTCCACATAGATCTGTAGTGGCTAGGATATGTGGGGGTGGTGTGACCTGGGCAGGTATGTTTGCCTATAGCTACCAGTACTTTGCATTGGGCTCTCCTCAATGGTTGACTGCACTTGGAGGGTCTTGTGTGTGCCAGACTGTTTGACCAACCTGGAGGTGTGTGTTTGTCACACATATATGTATGGCCCACCACATTTTGCTTGGATGGCCACATGTTGGGGTCAGGATGTTGCATAGGATGAGTGATCAGGGAGGGGTGTGTTACTCCCCATGGCTGTGGCCCAGAGTTCTGTGGGTGTAAACATGTCACCATCTTCCAGGGTTAGGCCTACATGCAGTGACTGCATTCCCATGTTTAAACTCCTAGCCCTGCCTGTCGACTGTACAGAGTATCACAGAATGTCCACATCCATGACTCATATATCTTGTTGGTTACACAAACAAGTGTGGTTTCCCAGCAAATATGTTTTGCAAGTCACTCAGAGTTGAAGTCAGATATTACTGACAGTTGGCATTGCAGTTTCAGACTTTGTACCCAATCAGACATTCCATGCTACTAAAAATCATTCCATCAACTTTATAATATTATTAGAGCAGTATTTCACAGGTGTCCTTCTCTTTGGACCTTCATCACCCCATTATTCGTGGCTTTCTCTATATTTCTGGCTCCCTGAGGCTGGCAGGTTTGCTTCTATCAGTTGTCAGCATGGTCTTTCTTTGCATTTTGTGGACTGTGCTATGTTGGTGTTATGGGCCCCATGACACTCCCTAAAGGGCACTGTGGGTTAGGCATAGACATTTACCAGAGGCCTGTAGGCCAGGTGTGACAGATGCAGGCCATCTGTAGCAAGGCAGTCCATTCTGATGATCATATGTTCCCAGACTGCTGGCAGGAAACAGCCCTGGGACTGCACCAGTAAGTTGACTGTGGGTGTTACTGACAATTGCTTTCTGTAACTATTGTACCATCACTCTGTGTGACAGCTGGATGCTGCTTAAGTCTAGGAACATGTTACTGCATTTCTATGGGACTATGGGGGGTGACATGACTGTACATGATACACATCTGCACAGACTGCAATGATATTTGCTGAACATTTTAGTCCCATGTAGCATAGTGGTGTGCCCTGTCTTTCAGACTACAGGCATAACAGTATCAGCAACAGGTCAGATTGTTCTAGCATAGACATTTGTAGTTTTAGAATGATTACCTTTCAAAGCCATACTGCCACTGCCAGACCTGATGTAATATCACTGTGTAAAAGTCTATGGGTAGGGATTTCATGGATGTCACCATGTGGGGCCTTTGCCAGGCATTTCTGTATGGTTGTCTACAGATGATCTGCTGTGTGGGGTTGGTGGAGGGCATGGAACAACTACTTCTCCTCGTTTGCATACCCTACTGCCTTAGCCTATAGATACTGCACTGACACTTTCCCCTTGACAACCACTGTACCCTGGTATTGTTTTGATTCTGCATGCCATAGACTATAATGGCAAAATGCTGATTTTATTTAAACTTGGGTTTTGACATTTTTTTTTATTTTCGCTACAATTGTGTTTGCACGCCGCTGGACTATGCTTAAATGGGTGAGATCGGTCACACAAAATAATATTATTTTTTATTAGGATTAAACATTTGTTCATGCCAATGGCCATATATTTGTGGATACATGCTTTTATTTGTGCTGTCATCCTTCCGTTTTCATTTTTGCAGAAATGTGTTAATTTAGTAACTGAACACATTTCTGCACTGACCACTGTTCCTGCACAGAGACCTGGCAGCTTCCTGAATTGCTAATTCACCTTATTTGCATGGCTTTCACCAGCAAATGAGGTGATTAGCATGCCGCATGGTCTTCCATGCAGGTACAGTGTAGACAGGCTTGTGCATGTCAGATCAGCTGTTTGCTGAATCGCTCAACGGCCAAACTCCATGCAGGAGCTGCTACACTGTTCCTGCATGGAGTTTTAGTTTTCAAGAATTCCGGGACTGAAATCTTCTTTTTTTGTTTAAACAAGAAACATCTTTATTAAACCGTCACTTACGACATAGGCAAATGAAAACAAACCACAAGGACACAATCCTAGTTGCAAGCATTTTACATCACAAACCATACGGACACACTCCCAGTTGTAAACATTATGCAGCGCTTATAATCCACCAATTAGTTTCAGTCAAACATTACATAGCTCATTTAATTCCTACCTTCTTTTAAACCTCATTCCTCCCCTGCATGCATTGTTCCCACAATTCCCATTTTTCCTGTGTAGTTTGCACCTACCCTTTTCTAAAGATCTCGATGCCCGTTGTTTTATCTGTGTTACTACATTCACTACTTCTAGTATAGCTGGCTTATATTTTGATTTCCATTTTGTTTTCTAAGAATTGCTTTTTAGGCAGCCACCATAATTAGACACAGCAAGGTCTTATCATGTCTAGGCAATTTTGATTCTTTATCATAGCTCAGAAAAATCATCTCCCTCATCATACCAATCTGCCCACCCAGCATCCCCAACAGTGCATCCTGCAGGGAATCCTTAAAATCTGCCAACTCACCGCACTCCCAGAAAATACGTCCCGTTTACTTCTTTCTTCCCTGTCACACCTCAACATCTGCTGTCTACCTGAGGAAAAACTCTCTGGAGTCTACTTGGGGTATAAATATATCTATGCAAACATTTCTAAGCAAAAATCTTAACTCTTCTAGATTTTGTTGCATATTTGTGAGACATTCAAATATCCTCCCATTTTTTTTTTTTTTTTTTGGTGAATTGCTTATCCAATCTCTTTTCCCAATCCTTTCTAACCTCCTCTGATTGATTCTTACAGTTATCATGAAATATTTTATATGCTCGGCTAATTATTCCTTTTTAATGACAGCTTCTGTTCTATATTCTAGAAATTCTACCAGTGTTGGTCTTTTGTGTAGGACCCCCTATTTCTTTCTCTTACTGGCACTCAACATTTTGTAATAAATAGTGATTTATTCTTCACATCTGGAAGCCATGACACTGAAAAATTCTAAGCTTTACTTACTACAGAGTTAAACTGTTGTCTATATTATGTTAATAAAATAAACTAAACAGAAAGTCTAATCCTCAGATGAAAACATTAAGTATTGAATACACAAAGCAGCTCTTCTATATGTAGTGGTAATGAAATGCCTGAGGAATTATAGCACTGCCCATGACTTACAATGGTTTCCCATAGGAAATCTAAAATAGATCACTTTACCAATAAATGAATATGTGTAGGTCATTCTTATTTTAAATATAATGAATGTATGTTGTATAAATCCATAGAACAATCACTTTTCCGTTCTGCAAGTATAACATTTTGCATCATCTGTAAAGTAGTAAGGGAGATAATTGCATTGTATAATGCAAAAATGGTGCTTCTGTAGTAGGCACATCAATATTTATAAAACAAATATACTCTGCTACAGCAACACAGGTTTCTAACAATACCTTCAGTAAGTCTTAAAATCTCAGTGCAGAGGACACAGCTACAGGTGGGGGGGTTTAGTTTCCTCTTGTCAGTGCCCTTCAGCCTATCACACATTTGCCAGTCAATTTCAGGCATGGAAAAGTATCAGCAGGGTAATCTTGATAAAAAAAAAAAGCAATCCTGCTGTGAGTAACTTGTACCCATATTATCCAGTGTACTTTTCTTTCTCAAAGCAATGGTTTAATTTAATGAAGGGCTTCCCTAGAGTGAGTTGAGGTGAATCTCCTTGAGGTTCATTTACCCTCGGGGGGGGGGGGGGGACTGAGAATCAGAATGCTGACTGCTGTTTCCCATAGGAAATCATTGCAGGTGCAGTTTCTAAGCGTGTGCTGCTAATGATTCACTTCTTTAGGGAGGTTTCTCCCTTCTTTGTGGTGGTGCAAATGAGGAGTTGGTATATATAAGTGCTGGGGGGGGGGGCTTGCCCCCTACTTTAGTAGGTGCAGGTAGATTTTTTCACCCTTCTGTTTTTGGAGATTATTTTTCAGCACTTCAAAAGCTATGGGCTGTAACTTTCAAACCTTAGCAAAGTGCAGTTCCTCTGAAATTATATAAATGAGTCACGTTTCTTAAAGAGGAATAAATGAAAAAATAGGTGTTGAGTCAAAAAATGAGAAATAAAAGAAAGTTGTCAGCATTCCACTTAATGAAAACAATACTGTTCCACCCCTTTGTGGTTGGGAACAAAATGCAATTTAAATATTTTTTCTATGTCCAATACAAGCAAGGATTCCAAATCCTTCATAAAACTTTCTGAAGCATGCTGTCATCAGGTTTCATCTTTCAGGGCTGTACTTGAAACCTTTTATTTTACAAGTATACCTCTCAACTACACTCATTAGTCCATGGAGACTCATTTTTGCTTCCACCCATACATTCTTCCTTTTAAAGGGAGACCCTGGTTACTTTGCTGCCACTCCTATGTGATTTTCTCAGGCTTAGCAGACAAAATGCCAAATAACCTAACCTCTAGTTCAGAAGCATTCATTCTGGCCTCATTGGATGGGATGTAGGTCTATGACAGCCCAACAGCATTTATATGACTATAGCCAGGCCAAAGGTGAACCCTGATGTCAAAGGGCTTGTAGGATCAATGCATATCTGGAGGGTTTGGGGTTGAAGTCCTGTTGTCTATAGACCCATTGCAAAGTGGCATGGCCCATATATCTAATAGGGTATCCCATTCAAGCAAATAATATGATAATGTTGTAAGGGTCCATTTGAACAAGACATTCTCTTTTGATAGTCAAATTGCATTGTATTGCTAATATTTGTTTATTAAAATTTTGTAATAGTGCAAACAAGCACTTACTTATATATTCACTCTATAATTTAATCTATACAGTTGAATATTCAAACAATAACATTATCAAATAATCAATATCATTGTCTAACAGTCTAAAACATCTGCTAGATAGTAATCCTAAAGAGATACAGGAGATACAGAACAAAGATGAAAAGGTTAATATCACAACAATAATACATGTAAGAAGACATACAAATAACAAGGAATTACCATGCTTCAGTTCACCAAAACATATCACTTTTATTAGCAACTAGAACTATAAGTACATACACGGGGGTTATAATTATGTGCTAAGGGCTTCTCTATCAAAATATATTTATAGGCATCCATATTTAAAATACCACACATCATCATATCATACAAATCACTGTGGACATTTTTAATAACCTTATCAAGTTGTGTATAAGTAAGTATTCTATATGTATTTATGATAAAGTTTTTAAAATGAAATCTGAAAATTAGATTTTAATGTAAGTAATACACTATTTATATGAAATGTGAATAAGGGCTTTCTATTACTGCTTTAATTTTTTAACCTGTCCTTTTATATGTGTATCTTTAAATATTTAAATATTAATGAGCTTCTTGATTTAATGTGTAATTTTATTGGGTCAACAGTTTTTGAACCATTATTTAAGAAGTTTGATATTTTGTGTTGTTTAAAGTCTGATGAAGCGCCCTTAGTGATGTGAAAGCACTTACTTGTGGAATAAATGGTCAGCTTCGATAGTCGTGGTGTGCCACTTTTTGTTTTCTTATCCATTTGTTAATAATATTACTTTAATTCTGTAACACTTTTGGTTTTCTGATTCTTTGAGTCCTGGTTGTTGTTGAAAAGGGCCAGTAGACCAGTCCACCTACTCACTTATCAAATAGTAAGTAAATAAGAAATAAATAATTAAATACACGATAAACTCATTTCTTATCTAAGGTAGAATTGAAATGAATCCCCAATAAAATCTCTAAAATGTCCATTCATACGTCCTTTTCATTGTATACATGCAATAAATAAATGGATAATTTGTGAACCAATTACTGAATGTCCAATTTAGGAATTAAGAATAGAGGTGAAAAGTGAAGATAACTGAAAATAAAAACAGCCTATGATTCTGAAGAAGATCATGTTATCTGAATAACTTTGTCTGAGTCATGACTCCAAACTGTGGGTATAATTGAAAAGTTAGAGAAAGACTGCTTTCATGTCATACATGTAAGGGAAAGGAGTGTTGAATTACTACAAATTTATGGTGAGCATTATATACAGTGACTATGGTGTTAACATTATCATCTTTTTAAAGTATGGTGGCTATGCCTTTCTACGTGGTATTTAAATATGATGACTGAACAATTGTAGCTCCAGTAGGTGCTTGCATGGGTAAGCGTATTGCTTCAGTGACAGGATCCACCCAAGATGAAGATACATTTGTCAAGCAGAGCACTTTAAGCCATCTCACTATGGCTATTTGACATGTCAATAGTAAATTAGGAAAGCTTATTCCGCCACATGTTTGGGGAAACATAATGAATAACCTGTCAGCCCCTGACAGGGCATGGAGACCAAAGATTAAGCAATATTCTATCCTATTTCGGTAATGTTGCATATGGAAGTCTCACTGGAGAGCTTTGCATACATAAAATAATTTCATGTACAGTCCGTTTTTAATTAATATCAGTCTTATTTTAAATAGGATGTCCCATGTGCCCTATTCTCTTAATATATCTTGTAGTATCTGTTGAACCAAGCAAATGCTTATGTTTCTGGTTTCCACAACAGTAAGAGCTAAGTTATCAACTAAATATCTAAAGGAGGGTGGATTTAAAATAAAGTTGAAATTCTATTTATTATCTGGGATATTATGGAAGTTAGGGGATAGGGCAGATTTAGAAGCATTAACTTTAGAGCCAGAAAAAACTTGCCAGATATGCAGTATCATTTAGCAGTTATTAAGAGAAAATTTAGGGGAATTTTAAAAAAATTAACAAAAAATAACAAATCATCAATGAATATTGCAATTCCCCTTTTGAGGAGTGTGCCATCATTGTTGTGTGGACGGGTGACAGAATATTTCTAAGAGTAATAGCTAAATATTCTGCAGCTATAACTCACATTAGGGTTATGTGTATCCTTGCCTAACCCCTGTAAATAAACCCAAACATTATGACAGATATTCCCTGATATTCACTGCTGCAGTAACACTGCTGTAAGGGAAAGCATAATTAATTTCAAGCTTGAAAAAGACAAGACTATCAGACATTGTCAAATGCCTTTTCAGCATCTACTGACAATAGAGCTTCTGGACTATTGAATATTGTAGCTCTTTCGAGCTATTGAATGGCCCTTAGAATGCTCTGACAGGGAGCTTGATGTTTGGCAATAACATTGGCAGACAAAGCTGACAATACATATTTATTCCTAAGAGTAAATTCCTTTACTTTTTGCTTCTGACAAATTGATCCTTGTCCTATTTTGAGTTCACAGTACACAGTTTGCTGACTTTCAGCAAGACAGGGTTGTCAAATGCATGGATTATCAAGTGCTATTATAGCTGATTTAGGTTTATTCAAGTGTAAAAATGCAATGAATGTTTCATTGTGCTCACAGATGTGTGACCATGGAGCTAGTATATATTAAAACACACACATATATATAATTTAGGAGGTGTAGATGTTTAGCCCTCATGTTGGAGGGTGACAGCCTTTTAAATTATGTTTTTATATTATTTTTGTTTATGTTGCACATGTGCAGGGAGATGTCTGGAAACCAATGACTTGTTCTGAGTGTTTGTGCTCTTTAGTAGCTTCTGTATATGGGGGAGAGTAAAGATTTGGTCTGTTATGTTTGTGCATGTGCCTATAGGTGTCAGAATGTGGTAGTCTGAGTTGGGAGTTAGGTGGAGTATGTGTTCAGTGAGTGTGATGAAGTGCGTTTCATTTGCATGTGGGGTCAATTGCATAAGTGTTTGATTTTTTTTTTGTTTGTTTTTTTTATTTTTTATGATTTTGTGGTTTTGATTTGGTGATTGTTTTTTTTAAGATGTATAATACTGGGTTCCTATGACTTCATTGAACAATAAAATCACCGACACTCACCTCTTCGACACCAATCCATCGACGTCCATATCATCGACAATTCCGGAAAGCGATCTTCCCCCTCACAGGACCCATGGTAGCGCTTCTTCCTGTGTTACAACGATCAGGGTTTACGTACTTTACCTTGAAAGCACTACCATGGGTCCTGTGAGGGGGAAGATCGCTTACCGGAATTGTCGATGATATGGACGTCGATGGATTGATGTCGAAGAGGTGAGTGTCGGTGATTTCATCGTTTGATGAAGTCATAGGAACCCATAATACTATACAATCCTGCAAACTAACTTACTACAAAAAATTCATTTTTTCTTCAAGGTTCCAAAATATATATGTGGTATAGCTGTCTCGCCTTATAATTCCCTTCACTTATTTCTTTTTTTCATACAGTTTCATATTATTCCTGCCATTTTGCAAGGAATTTATTTTTGGCAGTGAATACTAAAATAAGTTCTTTATTTCCTGGAATACATTTCCTGAGATGGGCATCTTTGTTCCAAGATCTCTGATGCATCTCCTGTACTCCCTCTTTCTCCATATTTATTTATTTTTTTTAATTTATTTAATTTCATTTAAGCAGTATGGTCTAAACAGATGCCCCCTTTTAGTG
Source organism: Protopterus annectens (assembly GCF_019279795.1). NCBI lineage: Eukaryota > Metazoa > Chordata > Ceratodontiformes > Protopteridae > Protopterus > Protopterus annectens. The sequence goes on along the minus strand of NC_056727.1, from coordinate 641,056,962 downwards.
GAGTCCCAGAGAGAAAATCTCTACAGTTTTAAACACACACACACACACACACACATATATATATATATATATATATATATATATATATATATATATATATATACATACACCACACACACACACACACACACACACACACACACACACACACACACACACACACACACACACACACACACACATGTCATATAATATAACTTTGCTAACAAATACAAATGCATTCAAATTATTCATTATTTAAAAGACCAGAATTTGATAGGTGAGAGTTAGCGCTGGAAGTGGCCAGATGGACTGAAGTAGGCAAGGGGGAAGATTAACAGGAGTGTTACACAAACAAAGGACAGAGGTTTGATAGGAGGGAAGAATCGGAGTAGAGAAAGACTGCTCCCATCCTAAGAAATTGAAGTTTAAGAATATATGGAATAAGTGATTAGCAATATGTTTATTAATGCATTTGTCAAGTATCTTAGAGATGGAGATAAATATATATAACCTGGTGATTACAGAAGAAATTATAATAGTGTGAATCTAGCTGAGGCTTGTAGAACTTTCCTTACAGCTAAGAAGAGATGTGGAGGCGGCTGGTCTCAGTTTCTCCCACCTGAACTAATGTTTTCTTGCTATGAGTATAATAGTACATAACCAATACTGCAGGTCTACAAATAATCTGGCATACTTTTAAAGGGGTGCTTTCTTCCTCTTAAGTTTATTTTGTTACATCTAGTGAGCCACAGGGATGTCTGCCATATAGTAATTCAAACATTGTGAATCCACTTGAGGACTGGGGGTATTTCTTTAACAGCAAATAGAAGATATGGGAGTAGCTGGTTACAGTTTTTCCTGTCTACGTCTACAGTTTTTCATAACATTCATTTTATAGTGTTATTAAAGCCTCAACTAGCTCATTTTTTGAGACTGATACATAAATGCCTTTAGTGGCTTCACTTTGAAAAACTGACAAAAGTTCACACATTGCTATGGACATGAATGGGGTGCCTTGGTCAGTCAATAATTCTGTAGTAGGGGATTTCTGGCCATAGAAAAAAGAAGCTGTACTGCTTTTGCTAAGGACTTCACTCTGACCCTTTGTAAAAGTACTGACTCAATAAAATTTGTTGCATAATCTATGATTACGAGGATGTACAGATGTTTCTTACTCAAGTTTACAAGTGGAACTGCACTGCTACTGGTATTTATTTAATTTAATTAATTTATTTTTTCATTTGTATACATGCTGAGGTTTACAACTACAAGCACAATTTTAAAAACCGAGAGAGAGAGAGAGAGAGAGATGCATTACAAGGTTTGGGATTGTGCAGTAATGACTAGTGATAGACTTTCTCACATGGTGATGTGCTGCTGTTAGTACACCCATTATGGGTAGATTGTCATTATGTGGTTTGATTATTTGTAGTATCCAGCATGTTACCATTGACACTTCATAGGCATAGCTAGGGCCACAGATGCCCCCACCCCACCAACCTGAAGGTGAGGACCAAGAATGAGGTTCTTTCAGAGGAAAAACTGAACTGAACTTTAGCAACAGTGACTGACACACTCAGCTACTAAATACATTCATTTAAGGAGCGACAATGTCACCAATGGCTTCTTAAATAAATCCTGGTAATGCATGCACACCCAGTCAGCAACTGTCGATTGTTTCCACCAACAGCTTATGCCTGGGGTCACAATCTCATTCATCCTACTGTAGTTTAATCCTTTGATATTTACTCTTTCACTCACTATGAACCTATAAACCTATGAACTGACTGCAATGATATTGTGTCTTTTGCACAATAGACAGCTGAGGTCTAAACTAAAACTGCTAGTGGAGAATAACAAATGAAGATCAGGGGATAGACTAGCCATAATCCAGAGTGGTAATTGTACATGAATGCTATCACCTGACAATCCAGAATGCCTCTTATATGTTATGAAAGTCAGCACAAAATCAATAGGAAAGTTTTTGGTGACATAAAGGTTTCTCCAAGACAACTATTAGTAAGCACAATGTTGTTCCAGTTCTCATATTTTTCATTGTAAGCAATTAGTCAGATCATATCAGATGGCATGAAGAATTGCTAATGAGTAACAATTGTCAGCTTTTCTCTCATACTTACAATAATCTAACTTCAAACTCTGATTTTTGTTACAAATCATTGTTTCAATCAGTGCCATGATGCCATTGTTTCATTCAATGGCACGTTGCCACAGTTTCATTCAGTGTCACATTGCCATTGTTTCATTCAGTGCCACGATGCCATTGTTTCATTTGGTGCCATGATGCCATTGTTTCATTTGGTGCGAAGATGCCACAGTTTCATTCAGTGCCATGATGCCATTGTTTCATTGGGTCTATATTATATAACCGAATGCACTGAATTGCGAACGCTATATAATCGGCCAATAATCCCTGAAAACCCAAAATGTCGAACACACGGATCAGTGATATTTTTTCCCAGGGAAAAAAAATTGCTGATCTGTAAAAAAAATTAAAAAAATAAAATAGTAAAGTGGGGGCTTCACCTCATACTCCCCGATGTGGGGGCTGTGTCTCCCACACCCCCCCTACTTAAATATACCAACTCCGAGATCGCACCACAGCGGAGGAAATGGCAAAGTCCTGGAAACGGCTGAGTGATTTTTTTTCCCCTAGAAAAAAATTGCTGTTCCGTGCTTCTGGCATTTTGCCATTTCACGTAATGATGTTCGACTAAAGAGCGTTTGTAATTCATTGCGTTTGCTAAAATAATAGCGACCCATTTCATTCAGTACTATGATGCAATTGTTTCCTTCATTGCCAAGATGCCACAGTGCTATTCAGTGCCATGATGCCATTGTTTCATTCAGTACTATGATGCAATTGTTTCATTCAGTGCCATGATGTCATTCTTCAGGTGGTTGTCGTACTAAACACCCAGCTATGTACCACAAGATAGAAATATGAAGATCACATGAATTCCACAATGTGCCCACAACACAGAATCCTTCACTTAGCATGGTAGATCAGAAGAGGTATTTTAACCTAGCCTTTAATATGGTGGTATTCTTACCTTTATTGGGGGCTCAATTTTCCAGAAATATTTTTTCCCTGGAATAAACTAAGAGCAATCAGGTAGTTAAATTGCTTTATTTATTTTTTATTATATTATTTGGTTAACAATGTAAAGTCACTTTGGGGTTGGAGGTCAACCTTGGAGTACTGTCTGGTTAAGAAAATTGGTCAGAGTCACACAGTAGGTAATGGAGGCTGAGGGAATCAGGTCCTGGACTACAAAGGAAATCTTTTTAGTAGCTCATAACCTTAATCTTGTCCACTAAACTGCCAAACATCTGATTCTGTTTAAGTATTCCCTTATATAGGGACAACAAAGATAATCGTTTCCTAAATATTTCCAAGGTTATTCTCTAGCAAATCTCCTGAACTAGTCTATTGTACTGCAGTTCTTCATCTCTACTTTCCATCTTATTTCATCTCACCCACCTTCTTCTTTACCTTATTTCTTTTGATCCAACTTTAGGTATCATTAAGCTTATGCTTCCTAGTATTTTGAAGGTCTTCCTTCAGTACTGGATGGTATGGTGGCTCTGTGGTTAAGGGTTCTGTCACACAAGGTCTAGATTTTAGTCCTGATCCCAGTTACTACATGCATGCCATTTCCATAGGTTCATAGGTTGGTACTAGGCTATCAGCCCTAGGGCCTATACAAGCCTAGCCATAACAATTCCCTGGCTATTTCTTCCCACACTACTTACTTCCCTGGACCCTGGTCTAGCAAGGCGACTGACATGATCCCCAGGGTGAATTTCCTTTCTCCCATCCAATCATCAAGGTTCCTTTTGAAGAGGACCAAAGATGCACTCTGCTTGACATGTATGACATATACTTTCCCAGTTTGTGTGTGTGTGTGTGTGTGTGTGTGTATGTGTGTGTGTGTGTGTGTGTGTGTGTGTGTGTGTGTGTGTGTGTGTGTGTGTGTGTGTGTGTGTGTGTGTGTGTGTGTGTGTATGCGCAGTATAAGCTCTAAGTGCACCAGTTTACCCCACATCTCAAAAACATGCTACCTCGGTTGACTATTGTAAATTGTATATGTATACATTGTACTTAGTCTATCTCTTGTATCCTGAATCATGACTAAAAAAAGATCATCAATAGACCATTTCTCATGCGTAATTCCATAGGTTCATAGGTAGGTACTAGGCTATTGGACATAGGGCCTATACAAGCCTAGCCAAAAAGGTACCCTGGCTTTCGCCACCCAAGAAAATTGTTTTCCTGTGCCCCTGTCAAGCAGAGCCACCCAAGAAAATTATTTTCCTGTGCACCTGTCAAGCAGAGCCACCCAAGAAAATTATTTTCCTATGCCCCTGTCAAGCAGAACCACAGAAGTGATCCCAGGGATGAATTTCCTATTACCCATCCAATCATCAAGATTTTTCTTGAAGAGTGCTAATGAGGAGCTCTGTTTGACATAGATAGATAGTCTGTTCCAGAGTATGGGAAGTCTGTGGGACAGGAATCTATCCCTCCAGCATGTTCTGTTTATTCTGGTGACAAGGTATAGGTCCCTAGAACATGTAGCTCAGAGGGATTGGGATTTCTTTAAGTGGAGCATGTCCAACAGCTCTGGGTTTGACATAGTTTTGTATGTTAGGCAGAGATCACCTCTGAGTAGGCGATATGCGACGGAGTAAAGCTGGAATTTGTTTAGATGGTCTGCGTAAGGCATCTGTTTGAGGCCAGTTGAAAACCATGTAAGTTATTTAAGGGGAGTAAAACACACAATTGCTCCACAGGACCTCACTTTGTAATCATAATACTTCAGTATTGCTCACATCGTGTATATTTTTCACTGAATGGAATGACTCAAGCTGCACCAGATATCAAGGGTAATTGATTCTGGTAAACTGAGTGGTCTGCTTGTAAGTTTGATTCTCATCCTTATAGGACATTACACTTAAACCTTCTCACCTAGCTGCGATTTCCGACAAATTCTTGTTCAAGTCCATGTTAAAATGCTGTTATCTAAACCCATCTTTCACCCAGAGCATGTGCCAAGATACAAAATGAAAATACCAGCAAGGAAACTCTCAGGACTGCACATTTCTTGGCAGATAACTATGGTTCTCTAAGCATACTTTTACATTTTTTTAATTTTATTTTATTTTGCTTTCTTTTGCTGGATTCACCTATAACACTCCAAAATACACAACAGTCAAATTGTGTAATTAAAGGATGCAAAAATATTGTAGAAACAAAACATGACTGTGTGCATAAATTAAATAATAGCATATAAACAAAGTAATAAGATTCACTTCAGGCACCAGAATTTTACACATGCACACAAACACACACACACACACACACACACACACACACACACACACACACACACACACACACACACACACACACACACACACACACACACACACACCACATCAATAACTACATCAGTGCCAATACCATTTTAATTTAGACCAAATCTGAGAATTAATCAGGGGTCCTTTATTTATTTATTTGTTAATTGGTGTAGGTGAGTTGAATCAAGGATCCTTCCCAGCCATTGCCCTGATATTTGAAAAAAGTAGGTAGGGCAGTCACTGGGATTCCATAACCTATGCTGTAACATTAACAAGGGCTTCAGCCATCCTGCAGTGCAACCCCAAGCCTATCTTCCAGGTCAGTCCCCTGTACAATGTGGGAAGCTATATCAAAATTATTGCATCATGTATGATGGGATATGCTATGTCACATAAAAGTAATTAGATTCAAAAATATTTTATGTTAGGGAACTCCATTACATATGCATGGTGTAGTCCAGTGCCTGTCAGTTCTACTACACTGCCTCCAGTATCCCCCAAAGTCACCCTTCCTTACAGTGTCATCTGCATGTCAGGTAGTACTGCAAACACTGTAATGCATATAGAGCTAGAACTAGAAACACTCAGGTGGCATGTTGCTGGTGCTAGACTCTAAGCCACACTCTCTAGGCAAGTATAGATGTAGTACAAGGCCTGCCCCTATATACAAGTGGGCTGGTATTACCTCTCAACTATCCAGATTTTCACAGAATAACCAAATTTTTGCCTCTTATTTTTGGTCTGTTCTTCATAAAATTTGTGTTTTTTTTGGTCAATCACTGAGGACTGAAGTCACAAAATTCTGACACATATTTAAGTTTCATACTTCATATCCTTCAGAAAATACATTCTTACACAAATCCTCTTAATCTAGAAACTTTCAAGTTTATAAGAGCAATGTTTAAGTCTATCCCTATTTTTGTGCCTTTGTCCCTCATTATTTTAAGATTTGTCCAGATTTCTTGCAGTAAGAGGTTGAGAGACAGTGGAACCAGCAGAACATGCATATTTGGATCACCTAGGACACCACAGCACATCCTTGGCAGCCTGGCATATCCCCTGTATTTTTGGCAGTATGCAGGTACACTGGATGTTGCCATCTTATGCATGCTTTGACACTGCCGATATTTAGTGGGAGTTCCTTCTTATGTCTGAAAACCCATGTATTTCAATAGGCAAGATCACTGCTTTGTAAGTATACATTGGTGTGCCCCACCAATATATACTTACTAAGTTTTCTAGTGTAGTAAAGCCAGCTTAGTTTTTGGAATCTAGAGTAGATTCATTAGATTATGCAGTCTGAGGAATCATGGGGTTCTCTTTTAGAATCAAGTCTGGCACAAGTGCTTGGAGTAGTCTGATGTCCCAAGTGTAATCAGTCCAAATGAGGATTTCACTTTGTCAGCACAGCACTCAGAGTGGTATATGATTAAAAGGAACATACAGGTGTTTTAGGAAAATGCTGTCTTTTGTTTTTCAGTGACTGTTGCTGTCACTGCCTGCTGACTATTAGACCTACCTTGGTCTATCAGCCCATTCATTCTGTTCAATGGGCGAGAGCAAACTGAGAGGGGTCATTATTAAGGCATCTATTAGGAGTGTTTGGAGATTTTTTCCATTTTCTTCCCAGCTCTATCCACATGTGCACCCAGAGAGGTGCAGGGGAGGAGTGTGCAACAAACTATACACAAAGGGTACACTCTCACTTCTACAATGGGTATTATCTCCATGCAGTCCTGCCCCTTCCTCCACAGCACAAGTGGTGGTTTCTCCATCTTCCACCAGGAATATCACACAATCCTGTGTGCCTTCCCCCAGGAGAAGTGTGCAGGCCACATACCTTCATTTCTTCCCATATTTGCCTGACCCCTTCATTTCTCAGGCTGCTAAATTAACTCAAGTCACCTGGGTCACAGTCAGGACTCTATCCCTCTGCTCCATGAAACCAGGTTAGGAAAGTAGTTCATGTGGAATAGTTTATGTGCAAAGATGACCTGGTATAGTTGTTTTTTATTGTTTATGGATGGTTATTGAACATTACTAAGTAACTAATATATATATATATATATATATATATATATATATATATATATATATATATATATATATATATATATATATATATATATATATATATATATATATATATATATATATTGCAACTGCTTTATTGCAGGCTGTCTGAAGTTGATATTAGCTCTAATTTCAAAACAATTTAAGCTTGGCCTAAGGTGCTGGCTCAAGTGTGTGAAGGTTTAATGAATAAAAGCAATTCCAAAAGAAAACTTTTGAAGTTCTCATTTAATTTCTGCATATGAGACTCATACAAGCCGTCATGAGTAGGCCTCACACAATATGGAATGCCATAAAATAACCCTTGCTATTACTGTGAAAATTTGAGGCAAGTGAAAATTGGTGCATCACTGCTTAATCATGTGTATTGCATTGTAAGACCCTGAGGTAGTCCCAATTTTTTATCAATAGTGGTAATATTTGTGCCAGATATTCAAAATATGTTTGCAGTTAGAAGGAAAGCTGCAAAAAAGTTTGGTTAAGTAGACCTCAATGTATATCTAATTGCACTGCTGTACTCCTGATGAAAGAAAAATAGTCAAAATGTTATTTATCTTAATGCTTTCTGGTGTTCATTAAATACGTAGGTGATTGTTGTACATTTTGCAGCAGTATGTAATTTCTGTGCTGTCCCTGAAATCATCCTCACATGTAAACTGTACTTTTATTTGCATTCTTTTGCTCACCTGACTTCAGCATATCTGACACAAATCAGTCACAATAAATATGCAAAACTCAAGTTGTCTGGAATGTATTTGAATTTGTGTACACATTTTTAGAACCACATTTATAGACTTTCAGTAGTTCTGTGCAGCACACAGCTCCCACATCACCTAAGCCAATGTTTGCTTCCCTGAGTCATAGGGGTTGTGTCTATTTATAACATGCATGCTTATTGTGGTTCATTGGCATTGCATGCCTTAGAATAACATGCACATGACCTGAATCTTTAGGGTAGCATTTGCTGTTTGGAATTATACAATGACTGGCCATTAACATTCTAAAATGAGCACGCTGATTGGCCAGCCCAACCAGCGTGCCCATTGTAAATCTAAGAATATACCAACGGAAAAAGGTCCGATCGCCCGAACTTTTTCTGTTGGTATATTCTTTAATTTTAACTTTTTTTTATTTTTCATCAAAAATAAAAACAAAATTTGTAGTCCAGACACCAGACATACGAGAGAGACACCATGCAGAAAATACAAGGAAAATCAGGTACGATGTTTAAAACTAAAGACACGTACCCAATTGCCCTTGTATTTCCTCCATTCTGTCTCTCTCCTACCCTAAACTTTAATTAAAAAAAAGAAAGGAAGAGCGGAGCAAGAGAGATCTTTTTTTCTCCATTGCTTACTTTCCTGAGCACTGATGTACTGGGTATGTGTGAGAACGCAAGTCCCATACACATGCGCAGTACATCAACACAAGGAAGCAGTATACAACCAGCCATGGAAGAACAGTAATGTCCCGTTATACAAAGACATTATTTAAGAAAAGTAGGTATTTTTTTTGCTTTAATACTACCATTCTGTAATAGCAATATCCTACTCCACGGTTGTGGTATATTGAAATTTACCCATTGTTGGCATTATTTAATCATGTGGGTGAAGCCCGAGTGATTAAACCATGCCAACCGTGGGTAAATCTTCAACATACCACACCAACATCATCGGTTATTGCTTTAGCATGCCATAGTCAGTGTTCACAGTAATCACACAGCATCAGTGCACACATTATTTGCTATTTCATTTTGTCTTTTTAGTCTGTCGATTTTACCGCAACGTTGACTATTTTTTGTTTTGATATTGGCTTTTAGCAGCATAGCGGCATGAATGTCTGGTGTTTTACCCTCTATCAGTAATTTGCATTATAGACCTCTTATATCAGTCCATGAAGTGGTCAACATGTCTTCTAATCCCCTTTTATAGAAGTGGGATCTTGCAATATTCAAAGAGGGGCTGATGTGGCACCTGATATTGATTTATTACAGCAATATAGAGGTAAACCTGATTTGTCTGAATAGAATATACTTTTGTTCAAGTGCTTGCAGTAACAATGGCTCAGTTTTGCGGTATACCTCCAGCATAATATTGCCCCAAAAGGCTCCAGATTTTAAATATGCCGATCTATTGTGCCAAATACCCCACTTTTTTAAAACAATGACAAACTATTAATTTGAGTTTCTCACTTCACTACATGAGAACTACGAGAACATTTTTTGAACCTATTAAGTGTGGGCTAAAGGTTGAAGTGGAACAGTTATATGGTGAGCTGATTGAGAATGCTGAGCTGAATATTCATTCTAATCTTTTGCATGAAACACTTGACCGTGTTTTAGCTTTTGAGTAACGGCTCTTTGAAACAAGAAAAGTAAATGATTTTAAACTTGGTCAGATTTCTTCATGGTCCAATGAGAAAAAAGGTATGCAAACATGTGAGTGTGAGCCAGTTTGTAAGGTCTATAACTCTTCTGTGGCCGAGCCATAGTCTTCTGATCAACAACATGTATTTATAGATAAGTATGTGATGTCAACCTTAGATCCAGTGGATTTTTCCATTTACCGCAACAACAACTTCCATTGCCAGAGCCAAGAACTCGAGTGAAAAGCTATTGGAACAATCCAAGGGACAAGAAAGTAGGCTGGTGACCCATGATGAAAAGTCAAACAAAGAATTAATTAATGGACATATACTGGTATTTAATTTATTCAAATACGCATTCAATGACATTGAAATTAGGGTACTTAATAAAGGTTTAACCTTTATTCCAGCTAAAAGCATAGATATTTCGCAGACTCTTATTGAATTAAATTTTTTTTTTTAGATCTTTAAATCTGAAAGTAAGGTTTGGTAATCAAAACACTATTGAGGTATATGCAACAAAACATAGGAGCACTTTTGTACCTCCCAGTAACCCATTAATACAGGCCATTGAAAATGCCGTCGAGCAAGAGGTATATGAATTATATAAAAATAGGAATAGAAAATTGTTCTACAATTTAACCTTTGAACAAACCTAGGCATTGGAAGCACTGATTAATAATCCACAAATTGTAATCAAATGTGCAGACAAGGGTGGTGGTATAGTCGTTTTAGATACTGATTATTATTTAAGCAGTATAAGAAAAATGTTAGCAACAGACAATTATGCTGAAATTACAAAGAAAGATAGCACTGCTATAATTAAGCATGTTGAATGCTGATTACATAATATGCATTTTCAGGGAAACTCAGTATTGAGTTGTTACATTATCTGTACACAACTGCCCCAAGTATTCCTTTATGATACGGAATCACTAACATACATAAGTCTCTTATTGACACCTCCAATGAACTGATTGCCTCAGTTCATGTTTGGGTCACTGACCATTGTTTAAATGCTTAGATTTGCTGTTGAAGGACAGTTTGAATAATGCCAACACAATAGTTAGGGATACATTGGATTTTTTTTTTATTTCAGTTATATAAATGGTCCTTTGATAAAGGTCTAACAGGTTGCTATTTTATTACGTAAGATGTTGACTCTCTTTGTACTGCATTACTTAACTTGGATGGCATTGAAATGATTAGAATGCACTTATTTTCTTTACCTACGTTTAACAGAGCAAATATTGATCTCATTTGTGAGTATGTTGCACATCGTCCTAACTAATAACATCTTTACATTTCAAAAAAGTCTGTGTAAACAGCAAAAAGGTGTTGCAATCGGTACACCCATTGCAAACACATGTGCTAATATGTCATGTACACTTGGGAAGAGCGGTTTATTTTGAGCAAATATAAGAATCCTTATTTTGCTAACGTTACCTTTTATAGGAGGTTTGTTGACAATCTTTTTCTAATATAGGAGGGTGATTTGTCATTATTTGCTGAGTTTTTTTTTTAATATTTATCTGGTACAATGGATTTTCTAACAATCAAAAAATGTATTAGTGAATAGAATATTGATTTTTTGGTCATAATAATTAAGAGCCATATGGGTAAACTCGACACAACATTATATAAAAAGAAAGTGAAATGTAATAGTTATTTACACAGGTCGAGTATGCACCATTCATTTGTATTTAATATTATTACGAAGCAAATGTGTAGGATAGCCAGACATAATACTAAGGATGACATCATGCTCACACAAATGCAACACCTACCTCTAGATTTTGAACAAAGATGTTATCCGTCCGTTGACATTAAGCGTATTCAGAGCAATATAGACAACAAAGGTGACACTGAGGTTAGATCTATGTTTTCAGCTAATCAGATGTCCTTAAAGAGTTTTAAAGTGAATACTGGACATAGATGTATGCTCACCTTTAATTGAAAAACAAGGGCCATCCAAGGTAACATTAAAAAATATTGGCCAATTGTTGAACAAATACCGGAACTTAAGGCCGATACACAAAAAGGTCTTATGTTCAGTTATAAAAGATGTAGTAATCTTAGGAATCAATTTTGTTATAAAGAGCAACCAAAGACTCTGAATTTGATAAAATCTTGTAAACAGGACACCTTTAAATGTCACAAATGCGTGTATTGTACACACATTTATACACAAAAGTCTATCCAGCATCCCATGTATGGAAATACTTTTATATTACGAGAATTTGGAAGCTCTGAAACTAAAAGTATAATATATATGGCAAAGTGTGTGTCCTGTGAGGTGTATTACATTGGTGAAACCAATAGAAAACTTGAAGAATGGATTGGGAATCGGGCCTATATTAGATAAACAAAAGTTTATCTAAATGAAAGCTGCAATCATCGAAAATCCAGGATCTTGATATAGTTTTTGTGAGATAGTGGTACAGTGAAGATTAGAATATTTGCCCTTTCCTTACTGTAGTGCAATCTTGGAGTTGGGATATATATTTAGCGGGGGATGGGGGCTCAGCCCCTCACAATTAGAAGTACAAGTTCCAGGATTTTTGATGATTGCAGCATTCATTTAGATACACTTTCGTTTATCTAATATAGACCCTTGGGAATCATATGTCAGATATAGTAAGGAAAATGCACACTAATGCACTCTACAAGCACATTAGTGAAATTGATGATGCACACTGTTTTAAGTTCTTATTCTACAACTGATATGTAGGACGGCTGTGGTGGTGCAGCAGTTAGCGTTGTCACCTCACAGCAAGAGGCTCTCCAGTTCAATCTTCGGCTGGGGTGTCTTCTGTGTAGAGTCTGCATGTCCTCCCTGTGGTCGTGTGGTTTTCTCCGGGTGCTCCGGTTTCCTCTCACATCCCCAAAGACATGCTGCAAGTGGATTGAACACCCTAAAATTGACCCTAGGCATGAGTGTGTGCATGTGTGTGCCTTTTGTGGAAGGTTGGGTGCTGGGCTGGCAACTCGACACCGTAAAAAAACTCCACTGCCAATCATGAGCGGACAAGGTGATCTGCTGCTGTGGCCCCTAACCAGAAAAAGCCGAAAGACAGAGAGAGAGATTCTACAACTGATATGTACACCTATTGGAGGGGGTGACTTGATAAATTTTACTGAGAAAGAGGAATTAAAATGGATTATATGCTTTCAAACACATGTACCTCCAGGTCTTGAATGGATGTACAAGTATTGAGCCAGTTTTCAAGGAGTTGCATAAGCAGATTTAATAAGTGTATTTCTTTAAAGTTAAATAATGTTTTAATTGCTTCTTGATCATGTAACTGTTTTATATTTTTATAAAATGCGAGACTCTGGATGTGTATTTAAGCCTGATGAAGCTATTTGAGAAAGTTTTAAACTAATGTTATTAAATTTATCACCAGTGACACTATCGTTGTTTTTTGCAGACTTTTTGCTATTTCATTTTGTCTAAGTATACTGTGTCTCAAAAAAAAAAAAAAAAAACAAGACAGTTAAACAATATCTGACATCACTGATTATTTACACTATAAACTTATTATTATACCTAGATATGTAAACAGAATATACGCTAGTCTCTTTCAATCATTAATTCTGCCTTTTCCTGTGTCTGTTTTATCACGTTTAGGATTGTGGATGGAGCTGGAGTCTGTTCCAGCTTTCCCTAAGCATGTAAACAGAATATACGCTAGTCCTTTTCAGTCATTAATTCTCCCTTTTCCTGTGTCTGTTTTATCACGTTTAGGATTGTGGATGGAGCTGGAGTCTGTTCCAGCTTTCCCTAAGCATGAGTCAGAGAAAAAGCCATGGATGGGAAAGCAGTTCAATACAGGATACCCAACCACATGCATGCACACACACACACACACACACACACACACACACACACACACACACACACACACACACACACACACACACACACACACACACACACACACACATCATAACTCTCAACCTCTTAGCTCAAGAAATCTGGACAAAGCCTTACATAATGGGGGGGGGGGGTGAAGGCCCAAAAATAGGGACAGATTTTAAAAAGTGCTCTTACAAACTTAGAAAGTAGGTAGAATAACATGGTCTGTGTTAAAATGCATTTTCTAAAGGCTATGAAGTGTATATCATTATTTAGTAATTTCATTACTCGGATCATCCAAGTGATTTGCCAGAAAAATATAAATTTTATGAGGAACAGACCAACATTTTTGAGATGAAAATCTGGACATTCTGCAAAAATCTGTACAGTTGAGAGGTATGAATTACACGCACATACAAAAATATATGTACATGCACACATATACACATCTATGAGTGCAAACATACATAAGCACTATGACACCAAAAGGCAGTTTATATTTTCCCAATTCACCTGTGTGCATGCCTTTAAAACAATGTGGAAAGTGAATAATCAAGAAAAATTCCACACAGACACAGGAGGGATGCATTTTGTTCTGGCAGTTAGTGCACACAGTTCATTTACACTGTGTGAGGGCTCCCCAGTCATCCCTGAAAAAGGACATTTTTGCCCAATGGGCTTACCTGGTTAACAGATAAAAAAATACAGATTCCACACAGAATGTACCCCAGTTGTGAACCACATTATAGAACAAAATGCTACAGGTTAACAACACAAACTGCCATGTCAGTGTGCTTCTTAAATTTCCTAAGTTTATATTATTCCTCTTTCTGCCATTAAGACAAAGATTGATATTAAGGTAATTAGTATGTAAATAGGCAACCTTACTGTAGATGAACCGTATAACTCCACACCAGCGCTTGGCAGTCATAAACAGAACTATATTTGCTGCTATCCATTATTATAAACGTTCTTTCTTCTTATCGTAGTTAAATAAAAAAAATTACTAAACAAAACAAAGAACTGGGATTTGTAGATGTCAGAGCAGAGATCACACAACTCAGTGCTTTGCTTTAATTAATTCATTATTTCACATGTCTTATGTAAATGTCAGCTCAATGATATTAATTAGATATGGCTACCACCACCTATGAATTAAAACTTCATACTGAGCCAATTTTACTTACAGTATCAGTAAATGAACAAATGCTGCTCTGTTTATGAAATGGGGTTGCTGTTACAAAGAAAAACATAGCACATACTGAACATATTTATTTTACATTAGTTGACCGGGTTAGTCCAACTGAGCATTTGGCTCATTTTCAGTGGAGACCCAGGGAGAAAAGCTCCACAGTGAGTTTATAAATTTTACATACAACAGTTAAGAAATCATCATTTGCAACTAAACAAACTTGTTATCAAGATAACATTTACAATAAATCATGCAGAAAAACACTCAGGCACAATGTCATCAAGGAATAATGCGTTCATAATTCTTGTTAGGTTATATACAGTATAAGTACAAAAGTAATAGCAAGGGGATGAGGTGTTTATACAGTGGGACAGAGAGGTAGACGTTAATTATGATAGACAGGGGAGAAGAGGAAAATGAGGGAGAAGGAATAGAAGGGAAGCATATAGAGGGAGAAACGGTCAATATAAGAAAGAGAGGGCTGATAGAGGGGGAGGTATAAGAAATAGGGGGTAGGGTAGTTTCAGGGAGGATGACTACAGTGGCAGGACCATGTGTTTGTTAGGTATCTTTGAGTGGCTAGCTTGAAATGCTTGGTATGGTCAAGAGACCTAATTTCTTGGGGGAGTTGGTTCCAAGTTGCAGCAAGGTTATAGTTATAGAGTAAACATCCTGTTTTGGCTTTGGGTTTATAAATCTGAAGGAAGTCTTGGTCTGAGCTATGTAGCGTCCTGGTTTGGGAATATTTAGATATAGAAGGTAGAAGGCTAGGACAGAAAGATGGTAGACAGAGGATGGAGGGAATAATTAATAGTTGATGTAGTAGGGGCAAATGAGGGAATTCAAGTAAGTCTAATTGTTTAAGGGGTAAGCAATGGTGAGATTTATAGGTTTGGTTTGCTGCGAATCTGGCCACCTTATTATAGGTAGTTTTAAGTTTTGTAATGAGTGTGGTGTTAAGGTTTGTGAATAACTGACAGCTATAAAGAAGGATGGGAAGAAGAAATGCATGGGAGAGAGTTATTCTGGCTGTGTTGGTTAAATGTCTCTTGTTGCGATAAAGGAGTCCAAGTTTCTGGTGAGTCGTTTTGATAGCCTTTGTAACTTGCAGATCAAATGTAAGCTGATTGTCTATTATGACTCCCAGCAGTTTAGTGCTAGGTTCAGCAGTAATTATAGTGTTATTGCTTGATAGGATGGAAAAAGTAGTTTTGAGATTGATAAGGTTTTGGGGGAGGAAGAGTAGAAGCTTAGTTTTCTTAGGGTTGAGAATTAATTTGTTATCACAAAGACATGTCTATATGGTATTGAATGATGCTTGGCTAGTAGAGTGGAGGTCAGATGGATTGTTGCCTTCAATGGTGATGACAGTTGAATCGTCTGCATATTGTACAAGTGTAGAGTGGGGACAAGAGATGTAAAGTAGATTAGTGAAAATATTAAAGAGCAGTGGCCCAAGTATGGATCCTTGGGGGACTCCCATTAGGACATTAAGGGGGGGTAGTGCAGAATGCCATTTGACAGCTTGCTGGTGGTTAGATAGATATCTAGAAAACCAGGATATTTTGGGAGGAGAGAATTTTAAATGGGAGAGTTTGTCCAGGAGGAGGGGATGGGAGACAGTGTCAAAGGCTTTGGAGCGGTTGAGGAACAGACATGAGACTAGTTTATTGTTGTCACGGGCCAGTGATACAGTATTGATGAAGGATATTAGTGCAGTTGTAGTACTGTGTTTGGGACAGAATCCATGTTGTGTGTGTGTTAGAAGGCTCTCTTATAGAAGGAACTGCATTATCTGCTTGTGAATGCATTTCTCTAGAATCATAGAGAGAGGAGACAGTATAGCAATTGTTCTGAAGTTTGATATATCAGAAGAATTTCCACCTTTGTGTACAGGTAATGTGAAGAATGTTTTCCATATTGCTGAGACATATGATTCAGAGATGGATCGGTTAATCAGGATGGAAACAGGATAGGCTAGGGGTTCAGCTGTAATCTGTAGGAAATAGGAAGGTAGATTATCAGCTGAGGGAGAGCAAGGTTTAAATTTAGAGAGTAAAGATTTAATATAGTTAGTTGAAACAGATTTAAGGGAAAAGGAGTTAGGAGGATGGGGGGAGTGATTGTGGAGTTATTAGCATTTTTCCTAGTGGGAAGAGCATTAATAATGGTAGTTATTGAGTCAATAAAATGATTGTTAAATGTAGTGGCAGTTTCTTCTGCAGTTTTATTTGGGCATGGGTTTGGAGGGGAAGGGTTTCCTGGATGTAGTATATGGTTGACTGTGTTACATAATTTTGGGGGGGTCTGATTTTAGGTTAGTGGGAGGATTTGCATAGACGTTAGCCTTGTCTTTGTTGATAATTTTCTTTATTTGACTCCTAAGTTCCTTATATGTCTGTAAGAGAGAATGGGTCTTAGTTATAGTCCATAATTTCCATATCCTATCACAGTTTTTCATCAGGGTATGAGTAGATTTGGTCAGCCAAGGAGCGGAGTTAGGTTTGATTCTTATTGTGAGGAGAGGAGCAAGGGAGTCGAGGATGTTAAGAAAGGTGGAGTTGAAAGAGTGGACAGTCTCATCTAAGGGAAAAGTGGTGAGATGGGACCAGTTAATTCTAGAGAGTTGGTCAAAGAAAGAGTCGAAACTGAGAGATGAGGTTTTATGGGAAGTGATGAACTTGAAAGGTCTGGTGAAATGGGGAATATATCTGGTTACTGTGATAGGGCAGTGGTCACTATGGTCATATAGTAGAGTGCAAGGGTTATGGTAGTTTTTGGGGTGAGACACCAAATTCCCGTCCGGAAGAGATGGTGGAAGGTGTGATTTGTTGATATGGATAAGGGTAGTGATTAGCTGCTCAAATCCATGTAAGTTGATACAAGAGGTAGTATTGGGAGTTTGTACTGAGAGCCAATCTATGTTTACATCCCCTAGTATGATGGTTTAATTATGGATGGTCTGAGAGAGGTGGGATAGGATGTTCTTAAGTATGCTAAGATTGTCTTCAGGGGGGATACAAATTGCAACAACAGTAAAGGTGATAAAGTTGTTAAGTTTAACATTAGCAAGTATGAGTTCAGCAGTAGAGAAAGAGGGTAGCGGGAGGACTGGACTAGTTATAGAGAGGTGATCACAGTATAAAATGACTACACCTCCGCCAATTTTCTTTTGTCTGTCAAGTCTAAAGATGTTATAGCCAGGTGGGCTAATTTCACTATCTTGATTGTGTGGTTTCAGCCATGTTTCAGTTAGGGTGTCTATGTCATATTAAATAAAACAATATATTTGCGTACCAGTACTGAACAAAAATCTAATGTAACTGTACTACAGTGTCCTGTTATTGTCAGTAAAAAACAAATGGCAGATGTAACACATTGATTGATTCATCTTAGTGTTCTACATATTATAGGTAGGACCCATGCCCCACCGTGCTGATTTTGACTTCCCTTGAGTCGCTTAGCCCAATTTTTTCCAGATTGTAAGATCCTCCTTAAGAAATTGAGTAGTCACAACATCTACAAAGAAGGTTTGGAGCACACCTGTTATTAAAAAAGTTAATATTGCATCCTACCTATCTGGAAAAGTACAACCCAGTCTCCAGCTTTCTGCTTAGTGGAAAGGTTATTTAGAAAATTGTGTACACTCTGGTGTATTCCTTTCTTACTTCTAATAATGTTTGAAACTCATGACAATCCAGTTTTTGGTTCAAGGCATAGTACAGAGACTTCTCTTAGTCAAGTGGTTAATGAATTCCAGATGGAAGGAGATCAGGGTTAGTCCATGTTGATCTCTCAACATCTTTTTATACCAAAGGCCATGGTATCCTTTTTACTTACTTATAACAGTACAACAGTTGCACAAGTACCACTATTCACTGTTTTTTGTTATTTCTTGAATCACTTTCAGACTGCAGTTTCTGGGTTTAACTCTTCCAGTTCCCTCTTCTTGGATTCTGGGGTGCCTCTAGATTCTATTTTTGGCTCCAGTCTTGTTTATGGTTAACATGCCACCAATAAAGGAAGTCATTATGGGAAGAGTGATTTGCTATCAGTTGTGCATTGGTGATATTCATCTTTACCTTTCCTTTTTATTTATCTTCTGACATATTTTTTGACTCTTAAATACTACTTGAGGTCCTCTCTTCACTGTTTTTAAGGCTAAATCAGCATAAATTCAACCCAGCAAGGAATGAGGCAATCCATATTCATGCCACTGTTTCTAAATTACATTTTCCTGTTTTCCTCCTTAAAAAGTTAAAAAAACTAACAGGTTGGAATTCCTCCCTAGGGTTTGTAATCAGGGTGAAGCTCATGACGTTTAACTAACCCTGAAGGACTAGGTGTCTGGTGTAGTTGAGACATTGTACTTCTACCTGAATACCATTTTCAAATCAACACATTTTTCAGACTTGACAGCAGTAGTTTGTGCACTGGTTATTTCATATATGGATTACTGTAATGCCTATTACCTCATGCTTAATGATTGTAATCTGGCCCATCTGCAGTGGTTGTAGAATTACTTGGCTAGACTCTTCCACTTCTGCAGGATATGCATTGCTTTCCAGTTGCAGCTAGATGCACCATCACTTTTCTATGCACTTCACAGTCTGGGTCCTGTCTATCTTAAGTACATGACGACACACTGTGACCTAACTACACAAGTGAAGTCATCAGGTAAAGGCTGTCGGTAGTTCCACAGATCAGATTACAAACATCAAGCTGAATTTCTTTAGCCTAACATGCTCTGTCAAGTGGAACCAGCTCTCATCTCTGATTAGGGTGAGGGAGTCTCAGTATTCCTTTAGGAAGTCCATCAAATTCCATCTTTACAGGACAGTGTGCTTAGACCCTCATAGAGACACTTTTGATTTGTTGACTTTTTTTTTTTACTTATAAATTTTGGAATAATTATTTAATTTAAGTCTCTTACAATTTTAACTTGAATTTGCCATTTTGGATATTCTTCTTACATTTGGTTGTTTTATGTAATACATTTAGTTTTTACACAGCTAAATATATTTTAATAAATAAAACAGTTTAATAAAAATAGTGTATCAATATCATTGTATGCATCACTCTATCCATCATTTTAAAACAATATTTGTTGATAGTGGATATGCTTACATTGGACTGCTTGTGACAAAATAATTTTTTTGTACTTGCCCTGAGATTCACAATGATTCTCTGCCTTCATGCTACCTGGCCAATGTGGGTTGGCGGGTTGGTCGATTACTGTGAAGGAGACAAATTCCAATTTGCAGACATAGTAAGGCCATTAGCAACTCATTATCATGTCTCAGAATAGAGCACTGCACTGTCAGATCTGACTGCACTAGTGTTTTCCCTTACAGCTTATGCATTGTGATAAACTCACACACACACACACACACACACACACACACACACACACACACACACACACACACACACACACACACACACGCACACACAGACACACACACAACTGCACTATATTTAACTGTACCACTAGAATTCCCACTCCCATAGGAGTGAATTGATAAATGAGAGACAGACTTCACTTTTTCCTTATGCAGGAAAAAGTTAGCTGTCCATATTGAATCTCTGAGTTAATTGGGAGATGCTACCATTCCCAGTGGAGAGCATTTGGCAACTTAGCATTAGCTAATCCCCTGAGTTGTTGCATTAACATGTGGCTTCCCAAGCAAGACTCACTCCTGTCTCTGCTACAGACCCTACCTGAATAAAACCAAAGCAGGAGAGTAGTGTCTCAATCAGAAAGACGTTCCATGATGGAGAAGCCTTTTCAGTTAAGGCTCTGCATTGTGTTAGCCCTTTATAAATCCAGCCTTGATCTGGGACATGGATACTTTACCATCTGTCTATTTCAGATACAGTGCTTATTCATAGCAGCCAATAACTGTGTTGTACTAAACAATGTTATTTAATACCAAATATATTATAGTTAAATTTTTAAATTACACAGTTTTTCTTTGCAGCTGCTGGTAATGTGTAGACAGTGACTTTTCCTGTGCCTAACCTCCTCATGTGCTTTGAATACAGAGAAACTTTGATTATAAATTACAAAATGATATCCATGAAGATGCTAGTGCGGTTCAATCATCTAAAATAAAGAAAAAGCTCACTCAGTCCAAAGAAAAACTGTTTGATAAAAACAGCAAGTGATTTTTTTTTCATAATTTATACAAATATATTGACTTCTTCAGATTGAATAAAAACTGCCATTTACACAAAATTATTTATAGCCATAACATCAATCACACTACAGTTAATATATAAAAATACACCATTACCATGTTCGATTCTCATCTAGAGCGTCTTCTGCGTGGAGACATGCATGAATGGGCGTACCTTCGTTGAAGGTTGTGCGTCAGGGCTGGTAACTCGGCATGTAAAAATCAACTACCAATCATTAGCAGACCGGAGTTCCGCTGTGGTGACCCCTAACCAGGAAAAGCCGAAAGCCACAAACTATAACAGATATGCAAATGTTTCATAAACACTTTGTGTCTGGTTTAATAAACAATTAAAATTAAGAGAAACATTTGATCCTAGTTTTTGAGTGGCATTTAAATAAACTTGCCATACAAATTCATTGTTTTCCAAATAAGAGTTAAAGATCACCATCCTTGATATTGGCAAAAAAGAAGAGAAGGATGTCAGAGTGGAAGGAAAGGGAGAAGAACATGAAACAGATTTTACAGAGGTGGGAGGATGAAATAATACAGAATAAGAAAGTAGCAACTGAGAATTTGTATATCTCCTAAACTGATAAAAGCCTTAGCAGCATGACTTAAACAACAAGAAGGGCAAAGCATTATACTGAAAATAAAGGTTAAAGATGAGCTGAGAAAGGGAACTCTACTAGACAATTTTTCGAGAATTCAGAAAGCATTATCAGGGATTACATCATATTGAGGAAAGAGGGAATGAAGCAGGGATGAAGGGAATGTGGGGGAAAAGGGTCTTGGAAGGAGAAGACAAGAAGGGCTAATAAAATTAATAGGAAAACAGGAAATAAAGAGAGCATGAGAGAAAGAATGGCAAAGGGGATATCACCCAGGAGCACTAAAAACGAGCAGTTACTCCAGGTATGAGAAACCTGAATGAATGCAATTCTACAGGCACCCCCCCAGAATCTTGGAAAGAGGCATTTATATTAGTTATATACAAGGTGATTATAAATATTTGCAGACAGACTGGGAAAGATCTTCCTCAAAATGACATATTCCAATCAGATATGATTTGGTGGGCCAAGGATAATTTGCTAACAACATTATTAATACTGTGAGAGGTGCATGAAAATATGCAAGAAATGGCATTCTTGTTCTTAGTCATCAAAAAAGCCTTGGACAGAGTGGACCTGGACTACTTATTTAAGGTAATGCAGAATGCAAGACTGTAGTTAATATAGGTAATGATTATTAGAATGATATATGAAGCAGCAATAGCAAGCATGAAAGTGGGGACAAGACTGTCAGGGAAGACTGAAATTCAGAGAGGTACAAGGCAAGGATGCTCACTGTCCTCTGTGCTCTTTTTAATGTTTATTTACCCCTTAGTGGAAGAGATATGCGGTGACAAATTAGATGGTTTCACTGGGAGAGAGGTGAGAAGAGAAGTGCTGTATTTCTGGATGATGTCCTGATTGCAGTGACACATCTAGGAGATGATATGAGAAAATTATAGGAAGTATTGAACAACACAAGGAAGATATCAGGATAGACAATAAACTTGGTCAAGCCCCAGAAGAGAATATAAAGGGGAGCTGTAGAAGAAAGAAATTAACTATCTTGGCATTTGCTTCAAAGGGAGCATGGAGGTGACTGCAGAACACACATCTAAAAGTTTATGAGAAGAGAAGAACACAGACAAAAATAAAGGGTTAGAGAATGTTAAATCTAGATATAGATCAAAGAGTAGAGGGGCTAAGGATGTTTGTCTTGACACTATTTCTTTACCCACAGCAGACCTTTTGGACCACTCTGTGTATTGACATAATGGAAAGAATTACATGGTATGAAGGGGGTATATCTGGGATGAGGACGAGCTGGAGGAAGCATGACAAGCATAACAGGTGCTAATGGGGAGCTCCTAGCGAGTGGGAATAGAGTGCAAGACCTCAAAACTGTGTACCCACAAAGTTACTCCAGGATTGGTTTGGCGTTACTGTAGAAAAGAGGTGACATTTGAGGGATGGAACTGACAAGGCATAAATGGATATAAGTAACAGTAGCCTTGGAACAGCTATGTTCTATGAATGTGTAAGAAGTGAAACATTTTAATGAATCCCTCCCAGGCATGGCAACAAAGCACCATGCAGCAGTGAAAGGACTGGTAAGTATGTGCACTATACATCATTAAGTCATCTGTCTCATCGTATTGCATCGTGCTACACAACCCTTACTTCCATTCTTAGTATAAGACTACATAATACAGCAGTGCACAAGGTGCTTGTGTGCACAATTGAAGAAAATGGGATATGTATAAAATGTTACCACAGACAGCTGTGATCCAGGTCGATAAATCATTGAAATTCCTGGTAGAGTACCAGACACAGTATGCTTGATGTTTGTTTACATCAGCCCACCATGTCTTTAAACATTAGTCCCAGTATACACAGCATGGTCAGAATCTCAAGATTGCAGTTAAGGTAAACTCAACCACTGACCGTGTATTATAGCAAAAATAAATGTTCAGTATGTGTATGACAATCATAAAAATGCACAAGAAACTTTTAAAATAATTTTAGAGCAAATAAACACTGTAGGGTTTCCCGATTACATAATATAACAAAAAATGTTGCCTGTTGAGACAAATCACTTGCAGTCATTATACAAAATAAAGTGAATTGTATACCAAATACAAATAAACAGCCAATATTCTAAACTATATGTGCAATTAAGACAGAACACACAGAAAAATGTTTATATAAATTGAATTAATGATTGTGTTATATCAATGTTAATGCAGCTCAAATAATCAAGTTCTCAAGCTACAGACAGTAGTAGTGCGTAGTAGCCATGAAATAGTCATGCTCCTGTCAATAAGTACAGACCGGAGAGAACAATCAATACAATGTTCATAAAATTTAAAATAGAGCTGGTGTTTTATATTACATCTAATGTAGGAAATAGCACAAACAGAAGAAAACATAAGCATTCTATTGATGCAACTTGCATTCATTAATTGCAAAAAAATACTGGGGTTGATTCCAGCAGAAGAAAATATTGGTATTCTGTTGGTATAACTTGCCTTTATTTATTGCAAAAAAATGTATATATATATATATATATATATATATATATATATATATATATATAATATGGTTTACTATTGAAATGTCGCCCTGCACTTGCACGGCTATGAAGTATTTGAACTACAGATGTTCAAATACTTCATAAGTGTGCAGGTTACATGAGTGAATGTTATATTTGCGAATGGACTGTGCATCTACAAATTTAAAGTTTGATTATGGACAGGAATTACGGTACAGGGCGGTTAGGGAAATACATCCCTTTCCTCACTGTAGTGCGATCTCGGAGTTGGAATACTAAGTTAGGGGTGTGGGGGGTGCAGGGGCTTTCCCCCCTGCATAAATGGGATGTTAGGTGCAGGGATTAGGGCGTTATGGCAAGGGTGGCATTGTTGTTAATGCCATAAAATGCCATTATCGACATTTTCAGCATTAACAGCTGTTTTTCGACAATAGGGCCATTAGGTCATTTGCACTTTCTGTGAAACAATTCGCTGTTTAGTACCTTTTTTTAATTTTCGATATTTTGATAGTAAACCATAATATATATATATATATATATATATATATATATATATATATATATATATATATATATATATATATATATATATATATATATATTGGGGAGTGATTAAGCATATAGGGGGATTCAATAATGCCTACATGGTCATTTTTGACCATGTGCATGTTGCTGCATGATGCACACATGGCCGTGAATAGTTTTTGATTTAGTAAATCACATGTACCAGCATGCACTCACATGCAAACACAGAAATTCCATAGCATGCAGATTACAGCATATGTAGCTGAATTTTATGCTAATGAAACAAATCAACACTGTTGAGCAATTCAGCAAGCTGTAAAGCAACAATGTAGACTCCATGCTCATGTTGGCCATGTATTTGAAAGTTTGCTGAATACAGCCATGGAAAGCAGTCTGCACGGAAACAAGATCAAGTAAATGTCTGTCAATTTGTACGGAACAGACTGTAACATGTAACCCCATATACATTATGACATTATAAGACATGGTGGATGCTAGAAAATTAGATTAACAATAGCAACAAATTCCTTTTTATGTGCCATGGCATAAATGCAGCTTTGCTCCCCCACCCCTAAATGACGAATGTACTCATAACTAATGTAGACATAAAACATACTATTCATACTGTCATGTAAGCATATGCAGTATGTATCTGATGGAATACAGTCATATTGCATCAAAACCTGCATTCCTCTGTGCAGATATATACCTCAAAATCACCTGTGTTTACCTTATTTCAGCGTCGGTGCATGCAGTGGTGCATAGGTGTGCATTGCACACTAATGAGCACCAATGGAGTTGATATATTCAGTAAAGCAGCAGATGTTTTTTATAGGTGCTAATCACAACATAAGCAGGCGATTTTTAGTATGGTGGAGCTATTTAACAAGATATAAAGCATCCTTGAAGCCTCTATTCTTGTTTTTCCTGAATACATCAATACCATGTGAATAGAGAAAAGAAATTTCTAGATCTGAAGTAAAATTGTGCCAACTGCTGCATTTGCAAGGCAAGTCCTTTAATAATATTATGGCATATCCTTGCATTTCTTAATTTGGTACAGTAATCAAGTAAATAGTGGTGGATTTGCATTTCTTAATTTGGTACAGTAATCAAGTAAATAGTGGTGGATTTGTACATAAAGTACCTTAACATGAGACAGCAGACACTTATTTTACGTATATGTGTCCATTACTAAGTTTTTCTTTCTTATTCTTCTAATTTTTAATTCCACTTTTTGCGTGATGTGCCACATAGCACAAACAGTGGAAGCGGGGAATGGCTGTGTTTATCTGGATTGAGAGTAGAGAGGTGGACCACCTAGGAAGCAGACAGCCAAAACTACTAACCAGATGCATTCAGTTAATGCCCTTGGCCATTGTAAAAACACAGCCTGGAGTACAGATGCTACTGGTTTCTAGTACAGACTGTGCAACCTTTGTTTTACTGCTGTGACATTGCAGTTTGCAGCAATGAAGTACAACATAGACACGTGTTTCCTCAGCATTCTTGTGGCAACAGGTGTATGTGTAGAACTGCTATGCACATGATCCTCAGTTCAAATACACCATGTTCCATATAGTGTTATTTTTACTGATAGAGTAATCTATGTATTATTATATTTATAATCAAATGTATGAACTGTATGTATACTGTGTACTATAATCCTGCAAATGTATTCTTGCTATCTTGACCGGCATGGTTTTAACTTTTGTGAAAAACACATACACACCTGCCACGTTGTTCAGTAATGTTTGCATATCTTGGTTGACACTTTTACTGATTGCATAAAATTGTTTGCCATTGTTTCCTTCTGCTTGGCAGATGCTAGCAATGCAGCTCGCATTTGTCACTACTTGCCTACATGCAAACAGGAGTAACTTGCATAAGTGTACACTTTGTTAACCATTGTGCACATCCGCTGCTCACTGTGCTATGGAACTGTAGATATGATACTTTCTTATTGGTGTTTATTACCCATTTCCTTTGTATAACAAAAAACTGAGTGTGGAAACATATAAAATTCAGGACACATTCTATCTATATGTTATATATTCACAATACATACATGTGTTGTCCCTCCCCAAGCAGAACAACTCTGGGGTCTCAGTATTTTTTTACACACATATATCAACCACACTACAAAGTGTAGTATATAATGTTGTGTACTCCTTCATGGACAGGGCCAGTTAGTGGTGCTGACAGCCTTGCTCTGCTAAACTCAAACATCCAGCTATGCTCAATAAGCCTTCTACAGACCCTAGTTCTGTTAGGCTGCTGACTTCATATGAATCTTTGAATCTATGTGTCTATGCAGGCCTCCCAACCTGTTGTCCCCCACATGGCCTGCTGATGTCATCTAATATAGGTTAACCTGCAGCTATGTAAAAGTCAGACTTGTGCCATGGCACTTTTGTAAAGTACTAAGTTTTGTAGTCTGTGCACTTAGATAGGGAGGGTTTTTGTTTTCACGGCAGCCAACTGTGTATGTGTGTGTGTGTGTGTGTGTGTGTGTGTGTGTGTGTGTGTGTGTGTGTGTGTGTATGTGTGTGTGTGTGCATGCGCATGTGTGCGGGCACTCGTGCCTCACCTGTGTGTGTCTAGCCAGAAGACCAAGTGTGTATCCTGCAGCTACCTCCCCAATCCCATACATTGATAGTATTTTGATACTTACACCTGCCTACACATCCATTTCAGGCAGGTCTCTTACCTTTTTCTCTCCAACATGCACTGCTGATGTCATCCACTATAAGTTGACCTGCAACAATGTAAAAGTCAGACTTGTGTCATGGCTCTTGTGTAAAATACTGAGTTTTGCAGTCTGTGTACTTAGACAGGTAGGGGTTCTGTTTTCACTGCAGTCAAGTGTGTGTGTATGTGTCTACTCAGCAGAGTAAACATACTATCCTACAGTTACTTTTCCAATGGCATGGTTTGTCAGTCTGTTGATGCTTGCACAAGCCTACACATCCATTTCATGCAGCCTTCCCAACATCTTGTTTCCCACATGGTCTGCTGATGTCTTCCACTATAAGTTGACCTACAGCCATGTAAAGGTCAGACTTGTGTCGTGGCACTTGTGTAAAGTTCTGTAGTCTGTGTACTTAGATAGGTAGGGGTTCTATTCTCACTTCAGTCAACTGGGTGTGTGTGCATGTGTGTGTGAGCTATTACTTGGTATCACAAAGAGCCTGTTACAGCATGTGGGACATTGTTATCACACAGATGCTCAAGAGACTATGTTGATGTCATCAGGTATACCAGATTATTGCATATGCAGGCATCTCACTATGGCATGATCAGACACTGGCCTGGAGCCCAGGCAGATGCTACCTTAGGTTCATAGGATCATAGTGTCATAGGAGGTTATTAGGCTATTGGCCCTTTGGCCTTTATAAGCGTAGCCATGTTATACCCTTGTTCCCCCTATTAACCAAGTTGCATGGTCTATATTTGCAGCACAAGACTATGATCAGCACTGACTGCGCTTACCCAAGAGGGACATAGGTGACACCCCCAGGGTAAATTTATGGTCTGCCATGCAGTTGTCTAAGTTATGTTTAAATAGGGTCATTGAGGAGCTCTATTTGATGTGAATTGGAAGTTTGTTCCAGAGGATTGGCAATCTCTGGAAGGCATATCTCCCCAGCATGTTCTGTTAATGTCACAGGCTAGGTTAAGATTCCTACAGCAAGTGCATCTTGTCCCATGTGACTTTCTGTGCAGCATTTCCATTAGGGCAGGGTCTTAGACTGATCTGTAGGCCAGGCACAAGTCACCTCTCAGCAGCCTATAAGATACAGAATACAGTGACAGGGCCTACAGTCTGTCCGTATAGGTCATGTGTTGAAGGTCCTGAATTTTCTTGGTGAGAAATCACTGAGGTCTCTCTAGCTGCTGCAGGTGTCTGGTGAGGAACATAATAAAGGGAGTGTTGCACTAGATTAATGGTCAGTTGAGGCATAAGTACAGGGGAGTTATAACATCCTTAGCTCTAGATGTGATGCCCTTACTTATGAGATGTGCAACATAGAAGGCCTTCCTTACTACTGTGGACATGTGGTGTTCAAAGTTAAGGTTGCTATCAACCTGTGTTTCCAAATCTCTCACCACATGGTTTGAGCTAAGGGGGTATTATTAATATTGTAATTTGCAGGGACTTCCCCTTTTCTGAAAGGGATGATAATACATATTTTTTGCATTTAGTTTAAGTCCATGGCTTTGGCATGAAACATTTGTCTGTGTAAGCCCTTTTGTTGTATGTCAACATTATTGGGGACTCAATGATTGCATCCAGTTTGCACTCACTGGTGAATTTGGTAAGCCACAGGCCATCTATTTTCACCTGGACTTCTGAGAAATAGATTACAAACACTAGGTGGTCCAGCACAGATCCTTGTGGTACACCATTGTTAACTGATCTGTTGGGGGCAGAGATGGAATCCAAAAATTTGAATGTATGCATTCCATTGGTGAGCCAGTTGGCTACCCATCTAGTGATATATGGGTTAATTTCCAGCTGGGTAAGTTTCTCAATGATGCCTGTGTGATGGATTGTGTCAAAAACTTTGGCTAAGTCAAGATAGGCTGTATGTACTGTCTTGCATTCATCGAGATCTTTGGTAACATTCTCGAAGAAGTCCACCAGGTTTAATAAGCATGATCTACCCTTAAGAAAGCCAAATTGGGTCAGGTCAAGTGCTTGAAGGTCACCTATGTCTTTGTTAATAAGGTCCATGATGAGTCTCTCAATTGACTTGCAGATAAGGCTGTTTACGCTTATTGGTCTATAGTTCCCAGGTCAGTTGATGGACCTTTTTTGCGCAAGGGAATTACTGTTGCTATTTTCCACTCTGCTGGGACAAAGCCAATACTCAGACTGTGGCTTAGGAGAGAGCAAAGTGGATCCACTAGGTCCTGTTCTTGACCATTTAGTAGGCAATCTTGGATGTTTTCTGGTCCTATAGAGGCTGCATTTTTGGCCATGGAGAGTGTGGTTATTACCTGCTCATTGGAGATACTAGGTAGAGGACTGGTGACAGGTATGCTTTGTGGTATGTCTGGTGGGGACGGGGGAGGGGGCGAAGTTTGCACCAAATCTGTCTGCTAGCAGGTTGGCAATCTCCTCAGAGACAGTATGAGTGGTACTGTCCACTACTAGTTTAGTGCAAAGCTGGACATTCCCTACAGCTAAAGTATGCCTTGTGATTTTCCTTACCTAGGGATGCTAGTTTATCTTCATAATTGGCTTTAGAGGACCTTACAGACTATCTAATTTGCTTGTTGAAGCTGTGGAGGGTGTCCTTCCTCTGCTAATTCAGTTCCCTCTTGTTCTTAGATATTAGTTTCTTCCGCTTGTTGTATAACCTATTTATGCTTGATGCCCACAAAAGTGGCTTGTTTTTTTGTGCGGAATCTGTTTTGATCCATTCAGGTACAACTGAGTCTATACATTTGTATAGTTATTTATATAGGGTATTTGTGTACACCTCTGTATAGAACTTATTGCTGACAGTGGTAGCAGGGGGGTTGAAACTATTTATGCTATCGCTTAGGAGTCTATAGTTTGCTTTGTAGGTATTTTTCATCCTTTTTGCTCTTGGGGGCATCAGGTATCATCATTGCTTTGAATGAGACTGACTTATGATCAGACCTTACCAGGGAGGGCAACACATAGGGGTAGTGCAGAGACCCGCTATGTTGGGGAGTACTAAGTCTAGGATATTTGAGCCCCTTGTGGAGGTGCAGACTATCTATTCCAAAGCATTTGTATTAACAAAGTCCAGGAACCTTAGACCAAGTGTGTCTGTGCTCATATATGACTCCCAGTCGATGGAAGGATAGTTGAAATCACCCATGATCAAAGTGTTTGGCTGCATAGCTAATGAATTAAGTAGGTCCAGGTAGGCAGAGTGGTTCTTTTGGTTCATGTTGGGGGTCCAATAGCTACCAATGATATGGAAGGCTATTGTATCTACATTTAGTTGGACTTGGAGTAGCTCATGGAAGTTGCACTATTTGACTGTATTTGTATTTAATGAAGATGGTTACACTGGTTCACTATCAAAATGTTACCACACAAATAGAATTCCCATTCAGAACATCAAAGGGAACAGCAAAAGTTAAACTGTATGCCCGCTCACAATCAAATCAGCTGAACAAATTTAGCAGATTCGACATTGTTGCCAAACAGACCACATGATGTCCATATAGGAGCTCAGGTAAGTGAAACTCCTACACCTCACATCACGTTTTTGCAGGAAGGCAAGACCCCCTGCAACCCCCCCCATTAACTATATATTCCAACACCAAGATTGCACTACAGTGAGGAAAGGGACGAATGTCCCAAACCACACTGTACCACAATCTCTGCAGTACATCAAATTCATATCAGAGCATGCACAGTAGCATTCACTGATATGAACTTTTGAACAAGAAGTGTTCAGCAACATGGACAATCGAGCATCCATCTTTCAGTTATCCATCTGAGAGCATCTCCACTTGACTTTTTGATAGTAAACTGGATACACATCCACCTTTGTTTTTTTCATGCTCGTTTTGAGGTCTGAACATGTGGAAGGCATTGTAGCCTTGCATGACCATTGGGCTCTAACCATGTCTCTCTGACTGCACAGACACTGGCATCTTCCAAGGTAAGGAGTGATTCCAGTGATTGCAGTTTCTGATTTAGACTCCTAGCATTAAGCAGCATAACACTGAATTTGTCTCTAGTGGATTTTTGTACATTGGGAATTTTGTTATTATGACATTGCCTAAAAAAGGCACTATGGGGGAGGCAAATATCTTTGCCAGTAACCGAAAGCCATGATGTGACAGGTGAAGACCATCTCTGGCAAAGCAGTGTGGTCTATCAACAGGGTTGCCAGACGTCCCTATTTGGGCGGGACTGTCCCGAGATCAGCAGCCTGATCCCGAGTCCCGCCCTGCCGGTTTAAATCCCGGCCAGCCTCCGCTTTGTTTGTTTTTTTGATTGTCCCGTATACCTGGCATACGGGCCAATCAAAAATTGCTAAACACGGAACTTCTTGTGTTCCGCATTAAACACGAGAAGTTCCGTGTTTAGCGATTTTTGATTGGCCCATATACTGGTATACGGGCCAATCAAAAACCAGTAAACACGGAGCTACTTGTGTTGAATGTGGAACTGCAATGCATTAAACATGAGAAGCTCCATGTTTAGTGCAGAGCTACTGAGTGAGCTCAGTTCTTTAATGTGGAACTCTGTTCCACATTAAAGACCTTTTTTTTTTTTTTTTTTTTGGTCTTCAGTTGCCAAAGACCTTTTTTTTTGGTCTTCAGTTGCCGTGAGAGACCTCATTCTTTTTTTTTGTCCCTACCTGGGGTGCTGGAAATCTGGCAACCCTGTCTGGCAACCATATCTTCCCAGGCTGACAGATACTGGATCCTCCTGGATTGACACCAGAAGCTAAGCCAGTTGTTGAAGTCAATCATTTTTTGTTTAAATTGAGGCATCATCCTAGCAGAAGGTAGAATGCTGCTTAGGGGTAGGGACATATCTGCCTAGGAGACATAGTCTGAAAGTTCAGTCATGTTTCTCTTCATATAATCAAGTGAGGTACATCTCAGGTCACTAACTCCAATGACTATGACAGAGTCATAAAGGTACTTGCAGTTGTGAGACTTGAGTGTATGCGTGATATTATGGATCCTGGCATCTGACAAGCAGCTGACTGTAACCTCCTTGTCCAGCCTGAGAGGCACATCGGTGTGTCTCGCTATGGAGTTGCTTGGGGCTTATTGGCTGAGACACTGTTGTGTGTATTATTATGTATAGTGATTCCATTGGGTCTGCAGTGTGTGCAGTAGTTTGCACTTGGGAGGTCTTTGATCTTTAGGTAGACTTCTAGTGAGTGCCTCTGCATATGTGGGCTTATGCGTTGTCAGCTTGTTATGTGCAAGAGGTGAAGTATGTGTGCTGACAACCCAGTTTATATCTGGTTTGTTATGTGAGAGAACTGATTCCAAATTCATAGTATAGATACAACTCTCACATGTTGTATTTGTTTATTTTAGAAGTAACTAGTTGTCAGTATACATGAGACAATTGCTACATTGCCTCAAGATGCCCTTGTCAATCAGGCTGTCTGGAGAAATGGGAAACTGTCCATCCATTATGGCAGGTATACACTGTAGTAACTTGTGGGGAGTGGGTAGATGGACCAGTTTTTGCTGTAAGACTAACAAAAAGCAGCTATTCTATAGAGGGCTAGGGGTGGAAAACTGTGTCAGTGCTTGATAATGCACAACTGAGTTGCTTTCAGGGCAGCGGTGCAATCTCCGAGCAGCTCCAGTAAACTGACTGGAACCTGCACAAATGCAACACTTAAATAAAAGTGAAGTTAAATGACTTTAACAAAGTAATCAAAGGGAAAGCTCAAGACTGAGCCTTATTCCAGCAATCCCCAACTCAGAAAGGTCCTTCGGTGCACAATCCTGCCACAGGGTGCAGTAGGGCCTTCTTAATGTAAGATGGCTAGTCTTATTGCTCAAACGATACCAAACAGTCTAGATTCAGCAAGTCAGAATCAAGCCTGTGATATAAAATGTAGCAGTACTAGAAATTAAAAGTGCAGAAAATCAGTTGCAACAGCAAAAAAAAAAAATAAAAACAGTTTCAGTAAAGCAGCAGTTCAGTAGAATACTCCCACAAGAGTGCAGAACACAAACATTCCTAGTGTGAAATAACTGGTCTGGAACCCAAGTACTTAAACCAGAACAGAGACTCTTAGAATAACAAGCACAATAAGCCTTCACCACAATTACCAGTTTAGAAGGATGTAGGCTACACTATCCTGCCACAAGAGTCTAGAGCACAAACTTTCTTAATGTAAAATAACTTGTTTGGAGCCCTAGTGCTTAAACCAGATGAAAGGCACTTAGAACAACAGGCACAGTAAGTTTTAGAGCAGCAATTCCCAGCTTAGAAGGGCAGAGGCTACCCTCTCCTCCCACAAGAGTGTACACTGCAAATCTTCTTAAGGGGGGGGGGGGATCCAGTACCTGACAGCCTGGGAAGATATGATCGACAGACCAAGATGTTTTGCTAGAGATGGCCTGCATCTGTGTCACTTGGGCTTTAGACAGCAATTTATTATGAGTTGCAGGATGACCTCCGAAGATAAGGATTTTGAAATTGAAAGCCTAAGATTGAAAGAAATGTTTTTAGAAAGAGGATACCCCCTATCACTCATAGAGGAGATTAGGGTAGAAATTATGGAGGAAAGAAGGAAGAAATTTGCCCCCATTTTTGGTGATTTATCCCCAGGGATGATGGGGGAAGGGAAAGAAAGAAAAGATTCTACCAATTGGAATAGTAACTATGTGTTAAATTATACTGCCAACGCTGGATCTATTAGGAACATAGTTTCAAATAATTAGAATAGGTTTAGTAAGTACTCAGACCTTGAAAAAATATTTTTGGATCCCTAAAATTCACCTATAGGAAGGGGAGGATCATCAAGGAGTTACTGGAAACAATAAGGAAGGGACACAATAAGAGAAAAATAGGAACATACAAATGTGGGAAGTGCTCCCAGTGTCCGTACGTCCTGCAGGGAGAAACACTAGTTTTGGATGAAAGAGGGGTAACACTCAAAACTAATGGGTTTGTAAAGTGTGACACCATTGGGGTGGTATATATTGCTATATGTAATACCTGTGGGACATTTTACATAGGGAAAACTACCAGGAAGTTTAAAAGAAGGATCTATGAACATCTTAATGATATTAAAAAAATAGAAGAAAATAATGCCCTTTACAGACATTCCACTACTTGTACTTCAGCTAAATATGGGTTTTATATCATAGAGAAAATAGACGTGGACCCGGGGGGGGACCCTGGGAGACCACAATAGAATTTCGCAAATTATTTTGGCAATTAAACCTGGAAGCCAATAAAAATCTAGAGCTGAATGATTACATTTCTTTAGCACCAGTTTTAAAGCTTAGAGCAGCCAAACTGTAAGGGCATAGTTACTAGATGGAAACCTAAGGTAAAACTGTTGGTTTTGAACAGGGTACATTTGTCCTCTATTTATGTTTGTGTTGTGTTTGTACCACCTGCTACAATGTATAAAGTACTGACATTATTTTTATAGTGAATGATAGCATTTTATAATTGTTTTAACATTGAAAGGCTATTATCTGAAGTATATTGACACCACTTTTGATTTTAGATTATAGGATTTCTTAAGAGATTTTGAGTTTTATGTTTTTAAAACTTTTTAATTAATTAATTGGAATAAAATGCTTATTGGGTGATGTAAGGGAGAGGGAAGAATATATTAAGAAGATTGCTCACTTTAATGGTATATCTGAAGAAGTCTTTGATGTGATAGGACAAAAACACAGTGTTTAATATAAGCGTTAAGTTTTGTATTAAAGAGAGTAACCTTCGGACTTTATGGTGTGGCGTTTGTTTCCTTCAGGAACTGGGTGTCAGTGTGCTTTTGTCGTTTTGGATTTGAGTTTTGGTTTGCACACCTTCCAGGTTTATCTTAGTTTTGTTGTGGGCTTCAGACTTCTGGCAAAGGCCCTTGCCTACCCCATAGTGCCTTTTTTAGGAAAAAGTATGAGGTCCATACTACCAACATAAAAATTTCAACAAAATGCAAATGAAAGGTCATGCTGCTAAACGCTAGGAGTCTAACCATGAAACTGCACTCATTGCAAGCATTCTTAACTCTGGAAAATGCTAACATTTATGCAATCACAGAAACCTAGTTCAAAGCTGCAGAGAGCACCCCAGCCTTACCAGGTTACTCATCCTAAAATGCATTCAGATCCCAAACTGTAAGCAGCAAAGACAAAGCAGGTGGAGTTTCAATATATATATTAAAGACACACACACACCTCCAGGCTGGTCAAACAGTATGACACACAGGAGACATTCCAGGTGCAGATAACCATTGACAACACCCCTATTCAAATTATAGCTAGCCATAGGTCCCCAAATTTGACTCAAGATGCCCAATCTACCTATCTGGACCTCTTCAAATCTGTCAAGATTCAACCCTTTACCCTGATCCTGGGTGACATTAATTACCCATACATAGATTGGAAAACCTACTATTGCCAGAACACAAATGCCCAGAGATTCCTCAATTTTATCAATGCATATGCCTTGGAATAGCTAGTAAATACCCCAAAAGAGGTGATAATATCTTGGGCTTGGTATTAACCAACATGAGTAAACACTGCAGCACCCTTACAGTATCATCCTCCCTGGTAAGATCTGGCAATAAAGAGGTCACTTTTGAAGTCACCATCTCCCCTGACCCCTCCCCCTCTAGCTAGGGTTACACAAAAAAACTTTTCCAAAGTTGATTACAACCTTTTGAGGGATGGTATAAACAGCCTCACACCCCCTCCCCCTCTGTGGGAACTGGCACCAGTGTTCAAATCTACGCCAAAGTAATATATGGGCATTTGTATAGATGCATGGAATCAGGAATACCTGAAAGGACAAAATCATCCTCCACAAGGAAGAGTAAACCTGTCTGGTGGACATCTGCAGTAAATAAACTATATAACAAAAGGAAATAAATTGCTCTCCAGGACCAAGAAGGAACAGGTGCCCAATTGGAAGCAATCTCTCCTTAGCATGAACAAGCAAATAAGAGCACTAGTGAAACCCTCTAAAGTCAACTTTGAGTCCAAATTGGCCACATCTACTAATGGCAGTCATAAGGCCTTCTTCACATATGTCCACAGTCTCAAAGGAAGCACCCATATCTGTTCAGAACTGGTGGTCAAGGACACCACAAACACAAATGCTGTAGATATAGCCAATCTACTGGCTGACAGATTCAGCAAAAACCTCTCCCCTCTGTCCCTCCTTCAGTAAATCAGGACATCCTCAGTACCTACCCCCACCCCTTCTCTCTAGAGAACAGGTCATCACTGCCCTCTCTTAGGCAAAAAATACAGCCTCCATGGGACCCGATAACATCCCAGGCTGCATCTTACATGAACTCAGGCATGAATTTGCAGCATCATTAGGCACCTTATTCAACCAAAGCCTGAGTGTACCGGCCTTGTCTCAGCTGAGTGGAGGACATCCACTTTCATCCCTTCACACAAAGATGGAGTGTCCACCAATCCGGGAAATTATAGACCCATCAGCCTAACTAGTCTGATCTGTAAGGTCATTGAAAGCATTACCATGGACCTCATTAACAGGAACATTGGCAACCTCCAAACACTTGACCCCACACAGTTTGGTTTTGTCATGGGAAGATCATGTCTGTTAAATCTGGTTGACTTCTTTGAGACAGTCACCAAAGCCATGGATGAGGGGACGATGGTGCACACCACCTACTTTGACCTGGCCAAAGCCTTCGACACTATTCCCCACTCAAACATAATAGATAAACTTTCTCAATTAGGCATCAATCCATATGTTACCAGATGGGTAGAAAACTGGCTCACTGATAGAACCCACTTAATCAAAATAGGGAAAGCCACCTCAAGCAGTAGATCCATAAAGAGCGGAGTACCCCAGGGATCAGTCTTGGGGCCTTTGTTATTCGGGATATATTTCTCTGAGGTGCAGGCCAAAACCAGTGGGCTATGGGTGACCAAGTTTGCAGATGACTGCAAGCTGAGTGGGGTCATCAATTCCCCAAGTGATGTAGATGTCCTCCAAGAGGGTCTCACCCAAACAAATGACTAGTGCCCAAAACATGACCTCAAGCTGAATGCCAAAAAATTCATCATCTTCCCCTTTGTGGAGAGTGATGTCCCCATATATTATCACATTAATAACAGCATACTAAGTACACAATCAGTAGTGAGGGATTTGGGCACCCAGGTTGATATCAACTTGACTTTTGACCACCATGTTGCTTCTGTTGTACAGAAGGCTTTCTACATGGCCCACCTCATAAGTAAGTGTATCTCATCCAGGGACAAAGAGGTTATAACATCCCTGTATTCTTCCCTTATAAGGGCAATTATTGAGTACGTGAGTCGGCATGTACCTTGCAAAGCACATGCAGCAGCTGGAGAGACCACGGAGGTTCCTCACCAGGAGAATCCAGGGCCTCAAACATCTACCCTACACAGACAGGCTAAAAGCCCTGTCCCTCTACTCAGTTTCATATAGACTCCCCAGAGGTGACCTCTGTCTGGCATACAAAGCGATCTCAGACCCTGCCTTGATGGGACTGCTGCATATCCGCAAGTCAAGCTCCACTCAAGTAACCCATATGAGCAACCTCAACCTGGTCTGTGATATCAATAGGACTTGGTGGGACAGATCTGTGTCCCAGAGACTCCCCCATCTATGGAATATACTCCCTCTCCACATCAAGCAGAGTACCTCATTACCCCTTTTTAAGTGCAACCTAGATAACTGGATGGGAAAAAGAAAATACACCCCTGGGATTCCACCTGTGTCCCTGCTGGACAGGGACTTTGGGTGCTGACTTGTCTAAGCATGGGCTAAATGTCTGTTAATCTACCCACATCCATCATGTGATGATTAGTAGGCCATGTTATCTTGATGTGGTCTGTCTAGCAGCTGCATGTGTCTGGTAAGGTTCTTGCAAAAGAGAGCATTACACTCTATTACTGGTCTGATGAGTTTGACCACAGTGCTGTCATACAATCCTGAGATCTGAATGTGATGACGTGTCCATACCCTGGAACAAACTACCTATCTATATCAAACAAAACTCCTCATTAGCACCTCTTCAAGAAAAAATCTTGATAATTGGATGGTAAATAGGAAATTCACCCAGGGGATCACTTCTGTGGCTCTGCTCGACAATGGCACAGGAAAATAATTTTCTTGGATGGTGAAAGCCAGGGTACCTTTTTGGTTAGGCTTATATAGGCCCTAGGGCCAATAGCCTAGTACCTACCTATGAACCTATGATGTGCATCATACATATGTGCTGAAAAACATTAAAGAGAAAAGTTAGAAAGTAATGAAACACATTGCAGTTCCTAACTTCACAACCCTTACAAAAGAATACACTAGAAACTACTGACATGATGATGCTATCCACTGTATAATTTGGCAAGGCAAATATAAGTAACGGGTAAAATTATCAGCTATACAACACAAATTAAGATATACTAGCCACTAATGTAGCTATGCACCCTGTGCTTCAGACACAAAGCTTTTGTATCCCCAAATCCAAAAGAGAGAAAACAGGGATATGGCACAGTTATTATCACTTGCACAGGGTGTTGTGGAGTGGGGGGGGGGGGCAGGAGGCCTACGCTGACACAAAAGGTCAGTGAGTGTGTGTGAGTAAGAAAGGTAAGCAGGCAGGTTGAACTATGTAACTATTCTGCATGTGTCTGTAGGGGTCCTGCATATGAAAGTGGTATGTGAGAGTCTGTATGAACACTGCCAAGCTCAGTGCTAGCTTTACATCTTGGTATGTCAGACAGGAGTGAGCTGTGCATGGTAGAACTGGCAGTTCATCATTGCTGCCCCCAACTAAAGAGAACGGGTTCTGCCAGGAGTTGCACTGGCAACTCCATGCCCAAGGTGAGATGCTGTGCTGCTACCTGAATGTGACTGATGTCTGATGGACATGCACCCTTCATGGGAACACCCAGGACCATGACCTCATGGTCTGCCATGTCTGGGTGTGTCCAGTGCACTCACCAACAGACCAGCGGAAGTATTGCCACTACTGGAGCATGATAGGTTATGGCTGTTTTGGCTGACCTATGCCCATGAAGATGCCGTTCCTCTCCCAGCAGACATTCCATCACAGACACTGCTCATTCCGTGAAAGACACCCTTTGTTCCATCACAGATACCCCTCATTTCAATGTGACATTCATCCAATCCAGTGAATTGGCGACAATGTGGAGGCAGTCACGCATTTCAGCCTGTGCCACATCTACAACCCTGAGCATGTGTATGGAGTACCTTTCTGAACAAGCCAGTGCCTCCATGATGGCCCTAAACATATGTTGAGTGACACTGGAAGAGATACCTGCATCAGGTGGAGGAGTAACAGCAGGCCCCCTCCAAGCAGCCCTATCAACCCTCCTGTGTGGCACCTTGCCAGCACTTTGGCTACGATCAGACTCAACAGGCATTAAAGCCGCAGTAGCCACACTTCCTTGCTCAATGTCCTCTCCCTCTCCAATATGTGTGGGCTCAGTGGACTGGGTAGGCATAGACCTACTGGCTGTGTCTGGGGAAAATGAAGGGAGTGGCTGGATATCAACCTCTGTGTCAGATTCAACCTCTGCACCTCCACAACTGTGCCTCAGTTTCACCACCACCACCATCACTACCACCAGTGTATGATGAGACACTGACATCAAGTGGCACAGGGCCCACACTCCCACTGTAATGATCACCTGTGATAAAAAGGAAGAAACACAGTCATACAATAATACCTGCACTACTATGGTGCAATATATGCTAAACATCTAATGATGCTGCCACTATTACAGACAGTACAGCAATACTCACAAAAGGCCCAAAATGACACATTATGATATTTCTTTAAATTACTCTGCAGTACTGACAGATTTATTTGGCTTACCATCTGCAGGAGGCATATGTCACTGGATTCCTGACTGTCGCGAAATAAGTTAAGCAAGAGGTAAGGGCAACATCATCACATTTAACAGTAAGTCAGGGTGGTAATACATGTACTCCTCTGTATCTGTAATGACTATACGTTCAACAGGATCATGACTGACAACTCCATACTGAGCTTATCACTGGACCAATCTGCAATCCCCCCCCCCAAAAAAAAAACACATGACACAGAAGTAACTTTTATTTCAATTGTTTTACTATACAACAGTATTCATCTGGTCATATAACACAGCCTACCTTGAAGCTCCTCCTGGGACTCTGAAGGAGTGGTGCCCATGTCAAGGTCTGTAGTAGGACCCTCTCCCAGTTACCCTTTGGTCTTGGGCAACAGAATCCACTTGCCTCTGTGCAGAAGTGATCATGTCAGTGACCCTATGATGCACCTGCTCATATGTCCAGCTGTGGTCACCCACAGAATTGATGTTGGCAACAATCTGCTGCCATACTTGTACCCCTTCTTGCATACTGGGCCAACACCTTCCCAGCAGAAATGCCACATGTCAATATACAGTGTTAACAATGATATTGTTCTCTGCTTCACTGAAGGGGTGCCTCACCGACATTGTTTGTGACCTAAAAGACAACATAATGATAATGCACATAAGTATAACATAACTACAAAGTAAAACGGTTTCCAGAAAAAAACAGTAAAGGTAGCAGTCAGTGGTACCCATTGAAAAAACACAAAACAGTCTACAGATGTGAATACTAAAAACAGGCAGTATGCAAAGCAAGGAGAGTAGCAAAGGCAACATATCCTTCTATGTGCCATAGCAGTAACTCAACTGTGCTCCCCCCAAAAAAGAACAGTCCATTCTACTTTGCGACATAACAGTAACTTTTCTTTACTCCCTCCACCTACAAAAGAACAGGAACATGAACCATTTTGCTAATAAAACATCTTTGAAATGCTAAAGGTGCTTTGAATTGACCTGTCCCTGGAAGATTTGTACATATGTATCACACAGCGTTTTATTTTCATGTATTATCAGTCATGTGTACCTCTAAAATGGCTTGACAAACATGGCCATGCCATCAGTACACTTCTAACTAATGCATACAGATAAAAGTGTAAAAGCCTTTGCTTCACATTATTCACTAATATATTCCAGCATATGCATTATGTAGGTAACAAAATGCGAGCATACCTCCTGGAGTTAAATACTCCTCTGTAAAGATATCTTTGGAACAAATTTGCATTTCTGAAGTCCTGTGAACATGTAGCAAGTGTCCTCACAATTTTGTCTAGCTACACATTTGCTTATTTGTCAGGGGAGGCTCATGCCATCAGACTGAAGGGCTGCACCCCAGCTGTGAAAAGAAAAAGAAAGATTAACGTTTTAAAAAGTAAAATATAACTATACTGCTTACCTGCAAGTCCGACTGACTCTCTATTAAAGTCCTGGAACTCGAATGCGCATGCGTGCTCGGCAAGTTCTGGGTATAAAAAAAAAACTAGTTTCTGTAAATCCAGACTGCTGTAAAACCAGTCCAGATTAAGAAGAGAAGGCATCAGTGTACAGATTCCCAGAAGTCTTTGTGGTTTGTAACCATGGTAAAGTGGAAAGGGATTGGACTGCCACATCCGCAGTCATGTACGTGATGTGGATGTCTATGGATTAGTTCTCGCTCTCTTCCCTCACTTTGCGTGCTGGGAAAAAGAGAGGGAGAAACTGTCATCAGCACTGCAGTACATTTGGAGTTCATTGGAGTTTGTGACTTTGTACCTGTCTTTAGCACATACACTGTGTGCTAAAGTGAAATATTGCATACAGTTAGTAGGTTTGTTTGGTGAGTAGCTGTGTTTTAACAATTTTATTATGTGGCGAAAGCCATTTTGGTTGTAGGGTCATGTGGGTGTGAAAGCCTAGGCTACTGTTTGTGAAGAATGCTTGGCATTGCACATCACGTTTGTGGTGCAAGCTAGCTGATTGCTTGCATGATGAATGGGTAGACTTCTGATTCCATTTCTCATATCTGTAAAATTTGGTTTAATGTACTATTTAAAAGGCAACAGATTCTCCTAAACCTTATTGTTTGGTTTATTATGTAGAAGCTTTTCCCCTCTGATTAGTAATTGTTATTGCTTTGCATTTTTAGTGTAAAATGAACGCAGGCAACCATGTGTAGCAGTCCTTAATTATGTATTGATCTAAGCGCACTTGAGGACTGTGGAGCTTTACTATGATCTTGCATGCAAATTATTGTATAAGAGTTGATCTTGAAGGGGCACCATCCAGCATTGCCGCATTTGGAAGCCGACAGTCGGGCCCCTAGCAATATATGTGTAAGTGTGGAGTAGGCGAGTGGCTGTTTGAATTATGGTAGCATGTAGCATAATGTCTAACTGACATTCTGGTTGCTACTCAATCATTACCCCACCTTGTATGTGCAATATACACAACTCTGATTGATATTGTAGATAGTCATTGCGGCAACATTTTGGAACTAAGCCAGTCACTCAAGAATGCTAAACGGTTAATGTGACATTAGTACTGTTTTCTTGCATTTTTAGCTGTGTTAGCTATAATGTTGCCTGTCAGATGTGGAAGATGCTGTGTTCATGAGTTTAGGCAAAGGTTAAGAGGTCACCCCATTACTGATGTATGTTGCATTAATGCTAGTTTTGAGGGGTGTCAACTGCTGCGTAGTTGGAGGAATTGAACTGAGGCTCCTCTCTTATAAGTGCCCCCATAATGCTGGATGAAATGGTAGTGGGATTAGCATGTGGTGAATACAATGTGGGTGAAATGCTGATTTCTTTGGCAAGAGGTTGGTAGATGACAAGTGCAATGTTTCGTAGTAATTCCACATGAACATAAAGAGATTCACATGATAGCAAAGCTCAAGAGGTTAACCTTTACCTCCGTGTTTATCTAGATTTGTTTAGGTTTCATTCCTCTAGGCTAATGGCCCCTTTGCAGGGGAGACCTGTAGTGGTATTTGTTACCACTAGGAGAAATTTGGCAAGTGCATTGGGGACTTCCCTACCCTTTTCAATAGGTGCAATGAGATATTTTACATCCTTCTCTGCTACCACCAGCTTGGGCAGACTTGTCTTTTAACAGCTCATCAAGGGAAGGCTGATACAAACTTATAGCTGAGTTATGATCATAACTACAGCCATAATACTGTGCAGTACATATAACTTACTGTCCTAAAGTACCAATATATTGCTATTTATAGAAGTGTAGGAGTGATGTGGTTTACAGCTTTGAAAGTTGTGAAACACTTGTCATTGCCACACAGTAACCAGAGGATGTCCTTCCAAACTACTGGCTTTAAAAGCTGTTATAGGATACTCTGGACACCCCGCACCTCAAATATCTTATTGGTTAATCGATATGACAAAATACAAGTAGCAGTGGTGACCATATCCTTTTCTTTAATCTAAAACCAACTAAAGTTGTGAGTTAGTTGGAAAGGATAATTAAAATTCATTGTTTTTAATCATATTTTTGACCATTGATTAGAGCCAATATTAAAGAGTTTCTTGACTTTAATAAGTCTTTTTTGGATAAGAAACATTTTTACAAGTGGGGACTGGGGGTATCCCAGAGATTGCTGCTTTCAGCTTGTTACTTGGTACTTTTATTTAGCTGAATATAAATTATAATTAGAACTGCAAGGAGAAGTGGTTTGAGTAGAGTGCTGTTGTTTTTTTATGATTGATTTTTGACTGACATTCCAGTATTGTATTTAAA
Source organism: Protopterus annectens (assembly GCF_019279795.1). Classification (NCBI taxonomy): domain Eukaryota; kingdom Metazoa; phylum Chordata; order Ceratodontiformes; family Protopteridae; genus Protopterus; species Protopterus annectens. The sequence continues at coordinate 641,012,978 of NC_056727.1, read as the reverse complement.
AAGTAATTTATTTTTTCATGTATCACTATCTTTTTGTTTCCATCCAGATATTAAGTAAGCTGTCATGTTGCCAATGCATTGAAATATTTTTATTTCTTCTCCATTTCATTTTGTCTTGATTGGACTCTCATAATGATGGTTTGGCACCCAGGGCAGCGTATTTAATTAAAGTGCCAGTTTTATAGTTTGAGCATAGATAAAAATCACCACTTTGAACCTGTTTTGTAATTGCAGTGAAAGTATGCTAGCAAATGCACTTGTTTTCCCTCAAGAATAAATGACTGAGCATTTATTTCATGTAAATTGGTAAGCATGGCCAACATTGATCCCACTCTACCATAGCTCTGCCCTTTCTAGTTGGCCACACACACCTCCCATTGGCCCCACCCATTCAGCTGTTTCCTGCAGCTCCCCTTTGATTTTAAGCCACCAGCCATGACTGCTTTTTGTAATGGAGTAGATTATTAATGGCTTGCATCTGCCTTAGCCTGTGTTTCAGAGATGCTAATTACAACCAAAGCAGCTGAACTGCATGCTAATCAACCAATCTGGTGGAGTTATTCAACAAGTTATAAAGCAACCATGTAGACTCCATGCTGGTTTTTCCTGTGGATTTGAAAAGTAGTGGAGTACAGACACAGAAAGTCTACACAGACAATGTTAGGAGCTGCTGCTGATTAACTCCATTTGTGTGTGCTACAGGCTGCAGGCAAAGCTGCTGCTGCCAATAGACCTACACCAAGACAGAGAAGAGTTTTCAGGCTACATTTAACTTATCACAACATGCACAACATGGACATTGTAGAGTGCTACACTGTGGGCACAGAAACAATACAGGGCCTCTGTGACCTCTGCTGGCCTCAACTCAGAGTCAGAGCCTTTATCTCCCCATATATTGGCTGTGTACTGCTTGCATCCAAACCTGGTCACGTTGCATCACATGTTGTACAAGGAGCAGATAAAGGTCCACGTACTACAAAGAATTATGAGCAGCAATCTGATCAGAATCTTTATTATATTTTCTCAGCATTGATGCCTATAAATTCACCTTGAGAGTGAATCTCGAGAGGTTAATCTATACATCTGTCTCTTTAAATCTGCCCTGTGGCAGCATGCTTTGAATTGTTAAAACAGTGAACTAGTCTTGCTACTGGTGAACTAATTCATGAGTAAATGGCACTGATTTAAGTGTTTAATACATAAGACTTGTGGATTTACTCTGCTGTATCACTACATAGTGAAACCCCAGTTATAACACGCTACATCTGAATCGCCTGCAGAATTTTATGCAATACCTTGATCTGATTTCAAACCAAAATGTGTACAAATAGTACCGTATTCCAGTCAAAGACCTTAGAAATTCTATAAGTATCCCGGATTGCAATGCTGAATTTTTTCAAAATATCCCACAATGTTACACACTTCATGTGAAAATCTTTGTCAAAGTAATATCTACTATCAGCATTTGCTCTTGATAAGGGCAAATTACCTGGGGTAATAAGCAGAGGCCTGAAATCCAACTCTATTCAAGTTGGCTAGCTCTGTCACTTGGATTGCACATGGTATCATAATTTTTGTTATAATGTGGAATATTCACGCTTAAATTTCTCTTAAGACTATCCTCATTTATTGTAACATCATTACCAGGGAAAGCTGGGGGGGTGTATGATAAATACTGAATTAACTGAGCTGTCTTTTTTATCTTTCCTACCTTACCAGAGCTGACACCAGAAGAGTAGAATGAAAAAATGAACCAAGACTAAATAATCATTTCACTTGCATTATTACATTCAACAATATCTCAAGGATGCCCCTTAGCATTTTTTAAGATATATATATATATATATATATATATATATATATATATATATATATATATATATATATATATATTTTATTTCAAAAACTATATCACCAAAAATAATCTATGGAAACTATAGCAGAAGATACAATAACATGTTGCAATTAGCAAAACTATGCCATGAACAAGATATCAATATGGCCAGAAGTATCAGAAGTACATTGTAGTACATGGAGGGAATTAATTATGCTCCAACATTGAAAAACATCTTGTTATAGCAAGGTTGATAAATAACAGCCTTGCTGTTAACAAAGCCTGCTATGCCACACAGATGACAGCCAACACAGAACTGCACTGGAAACCTTTTGACCTCTTTGAAAGCTGTGACACATTTTGTACCTCCACACAAACAATGCAAGAGTGGCAGAACAGTGTCTATAACACCTTTTAAATCTTTTGGATGATTAGAGGTATTCTTCACTTCTGGTTGTCAGTTGTGTGACAACACAAATATGTGACAGATTTTAATAGCGTCAGACCCTTTGATCTCTTGTACTTTATTTAAGCAGTAATACATCAGTGAGGCTACAATTCCTAATGTATTAATTGATCGTTTCTCAAAATGGAACATGTTAACAAATTAGTTATGTTTGACAACTTAAATATAATAACCCTCCATATCAACAGAATCCATAATACAGAGATGATAAGGCAGAGAAAATAAGCTACAGGTAATCATTATTATATATTCGACAGAGAAAAATCAATAAAAATTTCAGCTCGTATAGCAAAGTCAATACAATGAAGAATATATTGCAATAACCATTAAACTAATCACATTATTTATGATTTTAAGGCATACTCATAGCTTAGCCTCAGAAAGATATATTTACTTCGTAGTAATTTCTTGGACAGTTTTGTACTGTTTAAAGATAATTATCATCACCAGTGTGACCAGCTGTCTAAACTACTTTTTACCTTCAACCAACATATCACTTTCCTCACTCCCACAGTTTAAGCAAGAAATCTTTGTGATCCAACCATTTTTTACAGCCCACGATGCCACTTTAGTTAGTCTTTCCCATATGAAGCTGAGGGACAAAGTCAAAGAGGCAGCCTTGGTGAGGTAAGATAATGACGGTTAGGTGCCTAGCGTTTCTTTGTCTCTAGATACTGTATTATTTATTTGTTTGTTTGTTTATTGATTTATTTAACACCTTTGCTTACCAGGATAGTCTGACTGGGCAACAGTCAGTGGACACCCTGGAGAAAAGCTCCACAATAATGTCTGTCTGCTAGTTTGTTGCTTTTAAAATAACACAGGGAATGGGAAACATTGCTAACTACTGGGCTTCTGAACTTTCTTGGAATAACCCTTTATTAACATCTGGATGCTGATGAGTCTGTAATTTATGCTTATTATTCTGACCTATGGTTTTCAGGTTGCTAGTGATTTTTTCTTTTGGTAGCTCTGTGCTCTGTACTGATCCCGCCTTTGAAGTAAAGTACTCTGGATAAATAATTTGCAGTTATCTGATTGAGCACTTTTTAGTGGTAGTTTGTCCTTTTCTTTTGCCAACTAAATAATAGAGTTTTATTGAACTAAATTATCATAATTATTATCATCATCAACCCACTTTTTCCCATTTTCTACATAGGATCAGGGAGTCATGTTGACTGTTGCCATCTCTCTATTGATTCAATGCCACTGTCCTAAATACTTCAACACTCATGCCTGACTGTCACAGGTCTGTTCTCACACAATCCATCCACCTGTATGGTAGATGCCCTCATTTCCTGCTGCCTTCTTCCTGTCTGTCCCAAAGCTTTTCAACATATTGTCTTCTGCTTTTCTGCACATGTGCCCTAACCACCACAGTCTGTTCTCCTTGATCTTTTCTGCAATTGAGGCTACTCTGACTTCTGCTGTGATGTCCTCACTTCTTCATCTGTCCCAAAGTGTGAATCCTACCACCCATCTCAGGCAATTCATCTCCACCACCTCCAGCTTCTTCAACTGCTCTGCTTTTACTGCACAGGTCTCTATATCATACAGTAGTACCAGTCACACCACTGCTTTGTACACCTTAGTTTTAAGCTTCTTTGGCATTTTGTTGACATACTCTACAAATGACAGTTTGTTCCATTTGGCTGCAGCCCCTCTGATTCTAGCTTTGACTTCCTCTTTCAGACCTCCCTTCTCCCCAACCACCCCTCCCAGATACTTGAAGCTGTTAACCTGTTCCATTACTTTCCTTCTATCTCAGTTCTCAGCTTCTTCTAAGTTCCCCCATTTGCTGCCATTACAACTGTCTTATCTGTACTCAGTTTCATCCCATGTGCCTTCAGTTTTGCATTCCATTCTCCTATCCTTTGCTTAAGATCTTGCTCAGGGTCCATATGTAATGCCATATCATCTGCCTACAGCAGATTTGTTGATCTGTCCTCTCTGCCCTGTTTCTGGTGTAGTCCATCAGCAGTATGAACACCAGCGGACTCAGAGCTGATGCCTAATGCACATCCACTGCCACTGGGAACGCTTCTGTGAGTCTGAACACTGTACTCGAGTCATTGGGTCTTTGCACATAACCTGCACCAATGCTGCCAATGTTTTTGGGACTTCAAACCACAGCAGGGCTGCTCAAATTAACTTTCTTGGATCCTTGTCATATGCTTTCTCCAAGTCTAGAAATGCCCATTTGGACTATTTCCTTATCTCTAGTTTCTTCTCCACTATCTGTTTCACTACAAACATCGTGTTGCTTCCTGATCTGAATGTAAACTGCTCATCTCCCATCTTCCTTTCTACCACTCTGTGTATTGAATTTTCAATCACCTTCTCCAGGACTTTCATGCAGTGTGACAGGAGTTTGATACCTCTATACTGCTCACAGTTATAAAGGTCCTCTTTGTTCTTGAACACTGGCACTAGTATATTTATTCTCCAGTGATCTAGGATATGCCTTTCTCTCCATACTGCTATGAGTACCTTCTGGAGACATTCTCTCCTACCTCACCCAACATCTTTATGAATTCTGCTGTGCTCTCACCTCAGCCTGCTGCTTTCCATGACCTTGTTTTCCTCAGAGAACATTGATCTATGGCTAGAATATAAGCTGTTTGTATTCTGTGTCTTTAACAGTTTTGACACACAATAATTATTTTTAACACTGCAAATCTGACTTACAATTAGCTAGGTCCATGGCTGTTGCCTTATTTCAGTTTATCTGTATGCCATATGAAAACTGCTCAGCTGGACTGTGCGATTTGAGTGTACATAAACTATTATTTGTAGGATCTAGACCTGGTTGTGCAACCTGCTGGGTTTTGTCCTTATCATTCAACTGTTTGGTTTACTCTGAATGCACATTAGCTTCTTCAGTTTTTGTTTGACTAGATGAACTGCTATTTTTGGAAGATGGACTGTTCTGGGACTGCAGGAATTACAAGATGATATTTATTACTGGGTGTAACTTTTGAAGGAAATGGGCTTCTAGGTGCCTGCTTGTTCAGATACTGATGGATTGTTTGGCTGCAGTTCACACCTGCTTAAAAATAACATAAGCTGACCCTAATTTCTACAAGAGCTCTAACTCATAACATGGATCTAAAAGCATTTTATCATCGTAATTATTGAGATTTTGGGTGTTTAATAATCCCCTTTTAAACATAGATCCCTAATCTGGTAATTGTGCAATCACAAACACTTTCCCTAGCATCAGCTAGTAAACCAAAATTCAGCTGAACTACTTTTGGTTTTTATCATCTACATCCAAATGACATTGTGATCCTACATTTCCATCTTAAGACCTTTTTGTCCTAGCTCTATAGCTAGTCACCTCAACTTGATTTTTTTTGTATGATTCTAAGAAACACATTCCTATGTTGTATACAGTGAACTTGGAATTTCACTGCAACCATCTGCTTGTGAAGTTGCTTATCATAGCTGCATCCTTTTAACTGAAAGAAAAACAGGAAGAACAGTATGTTGCACTTATTCACTCTGACGCACACACTAGATGTTCACTAAAACTCGTATAAACAAAACTGGAAATTTGTTTATGCAAGACCTGGAGAATGACTGGTGTGGAAGACTTAGTGCAAGTGTTATGTTGCTTGTGTGAAGACTGCCAAAACACTTTTTATATAGTTGCAGACTTTGAGACAATGTATCAAATACCTCACCTACTTTTGAAATTTCACCAGTTGTCACTCAGAATGTTTTAGCAGACTGATCATAAATCAGTCATTTTTGGAAGTTTTGTGTTTGGCATCGTTGCTCATCAAAAGATTTTGTGCTGTAGTGTTAGATTTATTTTTATTATGTGAACTTCTCAAAGGCATAAAAACATTGTGTCTTCCTTACAAATCTGAATGGCTGGAATTCAACTGTTTAGTCCTCTTCTATAGTTCTGTGTGGTTCTGGTTGTTGGTCTGCACATGTATATCTGTGCTATAAGTTTATTTCTGAGAAAGTGAAAGTACAAGGGTGTGAAGTGAATTACTTTGGGGTTACAGACTTGATTATTTCATGTACTGTTGGTACCATTTATCAGCAACTCAGATAAAAAAAAGACAATGTATACTAAAACTCATGTAACTGAAATTAGAATATTCTGACAGGCAAGTCTAACAGTAATTAACATTATCTAAAAAATAAATAAAAGGAAATTCTGCACAGGCATATACCCATCTAAATACATAACAAGGTTTGGGGTGTTTCAATTTTTATTCCATGTTATAAATACACAGTTATTCCTAATTGTTAAATAATATTTGAAAATAAAAAATGAGGTGTGATAGAATTATTAAGCTTATGTTTAAGTTAAACAGGATATTGCTATTAGGAAATTATTAAAAATTACATATTTTGATTAACAAAAAGCTGCATTTATACATGACCAAGCTGTTTTTGCTCAGTACAAACAACATGTACTAAATATTGTTATTCCATAGCAGCTGCTTCATTCAATACAAAAACCACTAATGAACTAATTTGCTCCAAGTTTGCAAATTAATTTTCAATATGCCATAAGCATCTTACATAGCCATTTTATCAAACATGAATTTTAATGTCCAATTTTTTTTTTTCATTTTGGCCTTCTACTCAGAGTAACATGTGTATTTTTATTCTCTCTGCTATAGTAACATTTGCTGATTTACATTTTCTGTAACAACTATAATGAATTTAAAAATGTATGAACATATGCTTTATTCATCCATAATAATCATGCCCCCCTCACCCAGACAGGTGGCAGCAAATAAAGACAGTATGTCTTAAACTACTGCTGTTTTTCACAATTTGTTTGTCTGTTAACTAGGTAGACACATGCCACAAATGTCTCTTTTCCTAGAATAATCTGGGAATATGGCCTGGTTAACTAGACTTGCTCAGAGTAGCACAGGAAACAGAGTCAAATAATCAGACACGGGACAACAGGATGAAGCTTATTGAGGTTGATAGGTCTAATCCCCTGCAGACTATGCTTGTGTGGATTATGTTGACTCACTGGGCATGTTGAATATGAATTTAAAGATGCATGGAATAAGCGGAAGAGGAGTGCGGAAGCCTTATGCCATGTCTATCATGACAAAATCACTAACGTATGCCATTTCACTTTAATCATCAATGATACACTTTAAAATGCAGAATAGACAATCAGCATACACATATCTTTTTGTGACTTAATAGTCCTTAAAGTCTCCTAACTATAAGTGCCAATTGAAGACTGAGAATCCCCTTGGAATTCTTGTGCTTTGCATGTGTAACATGTAGAGCCCTTTTAAATTTCAGTGGGACCCTTTGGCAGTACCTTCCGCGGTACTTAATTTTCCCCCTGCTAAAGCATTCAGTCCTTTCATCCTTCTTGACCCCAGAGAGAATGTTTTACAAACTCACATGGATGCAATACATTTGTTGTCTTCGAGAAGCTCCTCATTTCTGCTGTCCATGTACTGCTCTTAATGTGGAAGTGCCTTTACATTATTAAAGCACAGGCATCCTTTATGTAGTTCTTTCCTGAGCATCCTTTTGTTTATGTAATGCTCTTCCAAGCATCCTTTTGTTTATGTAATACTCTCCCAGGCATCCTTTTGTTTATGTAGTACTATCCCAAGCATCCTTTTTTTATGTAGTACTCTCCCATGCATCCTTTTGTTTATGTAGTACTCTCCCAGGCATCCTTTATGTAGCACTCTCCTGAGCATCCTTTTGTTTATGTAGTACTCTCCCAGGCATCCTTTATGTAGTTCTCTCCCGAGCATCCTTTTGTTTATGTAGTACTCGCCCAGGCATCCTTTATGTAGTTCTCTCCCGAGCATCCTTTTGTTTATGTAGTTCTCTCCCAAGCATCCTTTTGTTTATGTGTTAATGTAGTACTCCCTCAAGCATCCTTTTGTTTATATAGTACTCTCCCAGGCATCCTTTATGTAGTACTCTCCCATGCATCCTTTTGTTTATATAGTACTCTCCCAGGCATCCTTTATGTAGTACTCTCCCAACCATCCTTTTGTTTATGTAGTACTCTACCAGGCATCTTTTTGTTTATGTAGTACTCTCCCAAGCATCCTTTTGTTTACGTAATACTCTCCCAGGCATCCTTTATGTAGTTCTCTCCTGAGCATCCTTTTTTTATGTAGTACTCTCCCAGGCATCTTTATGTAGTTCTCTCCCAAGCATCCTTTTGTTTATGTAGTACTCTCCCAAGCATCCTTTTGTTTATATAGTACTCTTCCAGGCATCCTTTTTGTAGTACTCTCCTGAGCATCCTTTTGTTTATGTAGCACTATCCCAAGCATCCTTTTTTATGTAGTGCTCTCCCATGCATCCTTTTGTTTATGTAGCACTCTCCTGATCATCCTTTTGTTTATGTAGTACTCTTCCAGGCATCCTTTTGTTTATGTAGTACTCTCTCAGGCATCCTTTATATAGTTATCTCCTGAGCATCCTTTTGTTTATGTAGTACTCTCCAAAGCATCCTTTTGTTTATATAGTACTCTCTCAGGCATACTTTATGTAGTACTCTCCCGAGCATTCTTTTATGTAGTACTCTCCTAGGCATCCTTTTGTTTATGTAGTACTATTCCCAAGCATCCTTTTTTATGTAGTACCCTCCCATGCATCCTTTTGTTTGTGTAGTACTCTCCCAGGCATCCTTTATGTAGTACTCTCCCGAGCATCCTTTTGTTTATGTAGTACCCTCCCAGGCATCCTTTTGTTTATGTAGAACTCTCCCCATCCTCAGAAAATCCACCTGCACCCCTTCTTACCCTGTAAGCAATTTGCTTGTATACTCTGTGCTAAGCTTGTTTAGGAACATGAGTAAGGCATTATAGTACACATCACTCACACACTGCTTAGCTGGGAATAATGACACTTTTAATAGTAGGGAAACAAACCTTTTCCCATAGCTTTGACTGTGTGTAGGATGAGTAGTAAATATTCATTTGTTTTGTAAAGGAAGTCATTTTCTCCCACCATCATGGAATAGACATGACTTTTTTGTAGGAAGATGGAGCACACGTGTATCTGGACACTGCATTGTCAGAGCTCTTAACACCTAATGCTGCAGTGAGGAGTAACAGTGGTTGGGCTATACAGAGATACTGATGGCTGTCTGGCTGATGGTTCCAAAGTGGGGGACTAATGGTTATCAAGAAATGGGAAGAAGATGACCTTAAAATATGCATTGATAACCAGATCATTGTGCCAATATCAGAGGTGTAGCTAGGGGGGAAGAAGGGGCAGTCTCCCCAGGGTGCAAAATATTATGAGGTGCATTTGGCAGAACCAGATTGGTCTTAAGTGGATTATTGCTAGAAATGAATGTCAGTATTGCATTTGTAGTCAGAAGTGAAGTGCTTTAGTGATCCATATGTTGCATATATTTAAAGGCGAGGGGAGTTCTAGAACCGAAGATGGCACTATGCACCAGAATAGCTATCTACATCTCTGGCTAGCATTAGTGGTTCTGAGAACTAGGTGTCTGAGTCAGACAGTTCACCATCTCAGGAATCTGCTGGGTCATTGAAGAGCACACTCATACCTCTCAACCTCTTAGTGCAAGAATTCTGGACAATGCCAAAAATAATGGGGAGTGGACAGGGCAAAGGCCCAAAATAGGGACAGATTTTAAATATTGCTCTTATAAGGCTAGAAAGTTGCTAGAATACCAGGATTTCTATTAGCATGCATGTTGTTAAAGATATAGAGACTGAAACTGAAGTGTATGTCATTATTTCGTGAATTCAATCCTCTGTGATTTTCCAGAAAACCACACATTTTATGAGGAACAGATAAAAAATGTGAGGCAAACATCTGGATATTCTGTGAAAATCTAGACAGTTGAATGGTATGAGCAGACTTATAGAATATGGCCTGACCATTTAAAATAATAAAAAGTCTGCCTGAATTGTGTTTTTCAGAAATGTTAGAACCCTTTAATGTATAGTTTCAAAAGACCAATGACTTCATTTCTGATGATATGTGTGTAACTCACCCAGATCTGCTGTTTTTTTCAGCTGAACTGATACATTCCTTTCAGACATAACCAATGTCATATGAGTCTATATATGTATATATATATATATATATATATATATATATATATATATATATATATATGTGTTTTATATATATATATATGTTTTATATATATATATATATATATATATATATGTATGTATTTTTATAAAAAATATTTTTCTCAATTTCAAAACATTTGTTTTTAATACAAGTGATCAGGCAGCCATGTGGCATAAAGCTGTCAAAATATGTAATAATAAAACTAGTAACAGTCTCAAAATATCAGTAATGATAAAATGTCAGTGTAAAATAATATTTTACATGCCTGAAACAACAAATAAATATACTAATCTTTTTCTCTAAAGAGCTACCCGTGGTTTATTCTTAACCAAACTGGCTAAAAGAATATAAGGAAGAGTATAATGCTAATGCATTCTTGAGAGATGGAAATGAGACTGTTAACAGAGCTGCTATTATGCTTTCCAGCCAATATAATCTCATCTATGGCTTCTTTCACCACCATGCTTTCCAAAACCATCACTTTTTGTATACATTTGTAAATTACCTTATTGTAATGTTTTTGCAGCTTTTCTCTCCGGGCATCTGCTGAAAAAGAGCTATCCAGCTCAGTCGGACCATCCCGATCAAAAATGTAAAATAAATAAATAATTAATAAATGTAAATAAACATATATGAACATACCCATCATCATTTGCAGAATCTGTCATAATCCACGAAATTTCCAATAAAAAATGATTCAGTTATAGTGAAGTAGCAATCATGGATACATTGCCATGGCTAATAGTAGCTAACAATGGGTGTTGGACATGTCTATGGAACACTGGTAATACACACACCCAAGGAAATAGGGTGATAGAAAAGCAGATGAGGGTGAAGAAGATGGTCACACAAGAGGGATGATGGAATAGGAAGATCAGAGGGTGAGACAGAGGGGCATGGACATTTTTTTTTGTGAGAATAAGCCCCCACACTTTTTTTTTTCCAGTATACAAAGAATGGAGAAGACACAGAGAGAAGAGGCGGGGAATAGTGTGGGTACAAACGCATAAGAAATATCACAAGTCATGATAGACAAAGGTTGGTAATATATATATATATATATATATATATATATATATATATATATATATATATATATATATATATATATGTGTGTGTATATATATATATATATATATATATATATATAGAAAGATAGATAGATAGATAGATAGATATAGATATACTATAAAGGATTGGGAAGGTACACAGACAACACACATATGAACTATACAACACAAGTGAAGGAAAAAAGACAAACAGGGTAGGCATGCATACCCGCCATGGTGCACCTCAAAAATACTTATGTACCACTGCACAAAGCAATACTGAGATGTTGGAAACTGTGTGACAGATATACAAAAAGGAGTATGAGTGTGTGTTGCAGAATACTACTGGGAGTGCTGCCATCATAGTACACAATTGACATCAAACATTATCATTCTCTAGGCTGTCAGCATTGCAAGTGTAAGCCAAGCAACAATGAGGATGATCAAATCCAGTCAAAGAAATGTAGGAGCAGACAAGTGGACGTCAGATTAAAACCTCCAACCCTACATGCTATAGGCAAACAAATAAGCCCAGTAATAAACAGCAGTACTGCAGCAAAATAGTAATGAAGCCGTGCAATAAACCAATAAGTACACACACCACTAAGGCAAAAGAAATGGGATCCGAATGTCAAAGATGACATCCAATTTAGATGTATGACATGCAATGACATCACACAAGCCAAGCATGAAGAAGGCTCATCACACATGCACACATCAATGGCATGAGATTTATGGAACATGGTGATACATATGCATTATGAAACAGTACATGAATAATAAAAGCTAAGGAAAGTAAGCCTCTGCATAGACAGGAAGCATACAAATGCCTGGGTAATACACAGTACACAAGTAACACATAAACACTGATGGAATCTATTTAATTGCCACCACCTTGTGTGTATATGCCTTGCATGAGTATGATACCCAATGTGGTGGCACAAGGTCATATTGTACCAGTGCACCTACATTACTATAATTATATATTATAGGAAAGTGAACATATAGGTATAGATATACATATACATATGCCATGTATATGTGAAACATATAGGCCAAGACTATAAGGGGTAAGGGAGATGGACAACACGTACACATTAGTAAGAAAATGCAAGCAAGATAAAGCTGGCACCGAATAATGCAGGCAAAGCATGTCTAAGGAAATAAATTGCACATGCATGTGTCTACAACATAAGATGGATTGCAAGTCCCCTGCAAGGTATATTGAAGCAAATAGTAGTTAACCCACCCCATACATGTTATGCATAGTGCCAGCTCGCTCTTGAGGTAATACTGGGAAACAGATGTAATGATCCCATGTGTTGAGTACATCCAAGAACTGCTGTAGTATGTTCAAGGCAAAAGACTGTGAGATATCCAGTGTGTCCATAGTCTGTCTCTGGAAGGTCCCCATGGCAATTATAGACAGAGCTATACATAGCCTAGTATTCAAAGGGATAGAAAGTACATGCATTCCTCCAGTACCCCATGGGGTCATACATACCCACTAACACCCTTATAATATCTCTGTCCATTCTTAACCTGTGTAGTATCTCACAATTATAGTGGGTTATTCTCTATTTCTATCTCCACCTTCTTGGCCAGTGAGTGCCAGTAGGTGCAAGTTGTTTTGGCTCACAATGGGAAATAGCAAAGTGACAGAATCTTCACAGATTGCAAAGGTGAGAGAATAAGTGTGACTTCTCTTTATATAATGAATCTGCATACATCATGAAAATGTGGGAAAATGTAACTATGAATTGTAAACAAGCTACAGAATGCTTCATTAGCATATACTGTTGTATATCATTTCTCATTTCCATCTCATTATGGCTTCATTTGCATCTGCCTATTCATGTCCGTTGTGATTGGGTAAGAGGTCTCTATTAACAGGGACAGTGCAGAGAGCCTTAAGATATTTCATTTGTGAATACCACCTTTATTCTCTCCTCACAGTATGACACAAACACATAGTTAGTATTTAAGAGATATTTATAAAATGCTGCTGGAGGGCAATAAAATAAAACAAAATATGATTAAAAGCAAAATAAATATTTGTTACATGAATGTCATTCTTAGGACCACTGTTTTATTTGCATGTCCAAGCAATACAGTGCAGACATTTTATATAATTCCTATAAAGGTTAATTAAATGGATGTGAATTCCTCTCTAAATTTTTATTTGAAGATTAGCATGAATATGGCACCTTCAACTGTAAAAAGCCTTGGTTGAGACTAACACATTTTGCCTTGAATTGTAATTCTTCATATCACACTATTCCAAATTCAAATATTTTTACCAAATAGTTTCCACTTGACACCACAACTGAGCAGTTGCACCATTCTTAATAAAATTGTTATCATCCATGTATTGGTTTTATAGTGAGATGCAGAAAACATCTAGTGAAATTATAGGTTAAGTATGAGGTATACTAAGTGAAAATATAGATGCATAGCTCAAGTGGCAGCATATAATTAATGTTAACCTGCAAACACTAATGATTTTGATGTGTGTAGTAGTGCTTCGTATAACCCTTTGATGGAATGTAACCTCATTTCTGCTAATATGAAACCACAAACCACATCTAGCTTATCCTTTGCTCCACCATCACCATGTAGTCCTCACTTCTAATGTTGTCACCATGAAAAGTGTCTGAGAGATGCTGTTCATCATCATCACTAACGAAAAATAAAAAGACAGCCAAATACAAACAGCAACCCACTCCTCAATGCTAATGGCAGGGGTTTACATTTTATACCTATCACCCCACATATGCATATAGGTGTGCACACACACACACACACACACACACACACACACACACACACACACACACACACACACACGCACGCATACACACACACACACATACACACACACACACACACACACACACACACACACACACACACACACACACACATGCACGCACATGCACACACACACACACACACACACACACACACACACACACACACACACACACACACACACACACACACACACTCATGTACACACGCACACACACCTTATCTAGGATGAACAAAAAAAGCACAGGAGACATGCATAATTCTATATTCATCTATAGGCTTGTCATCTACATGTGGCTACAATCAACACTGCATAGTCTAAAAGTGATAAAAGAAGCACCAGACTTCAGGGAATTAGGATGTGGGGCTTAAGCCAAATATTATACTGGAGAAGATGACAAATGTAGTCACAACAGGGCTAAAGGTAAATTCATGCTGTGATCTATGTAGGCATCTACATCAAGGAGACAGCTGAAGTGGTATAAAGCAGTTTCATGAATGTGGCAGAAATAATGCCAACAGAGTGGGGTTTCGAAGTAGCATTCTCAGAAGTGTAATCTGTTCCACTGGCTAACACTTTGAGAAAATAAATGATTCAGCAGTATAACAGCTCAGCTGCAGCAGTGAGTAGCAAATCGATGTTTAAGCTTGCTAGGATGCTGAGAAAGAGACACCAAAGGCTACATCTCAGTCGAGAAGGGGCAGCAGTACTTAGTGCTGGGATGGAAAGTTATATATCAGTGATCATGCCTTTATACTAACACAGAAGTAATTGTACGGTATCTCAAAACCAGAAGAGTTGGGTCAACATTCAGGCAGTAAAGAGAAGGAGCACCAAGAGGCAGAATACAGCTGATGCTTAATCATGATGACATGGAGCATGCTAGACAGTGTTACTTTGTAATGCACAGAACCTTCATGGGAAGATGGGGAGATGGAGGCAGGTATACAGAATAGGTGGAAGGATGGATATTGTTGGTGTCACACAAGCACTGGCCAGCCACAAAACTGGTTGGGGAAGGGAATATCTGGGTATAGGCTGTTTAGGAATAGCACAAAGGGGAAGGATTGGGGTGAGATATTTTTAGATCAGAGTGTGTGATGTACCTTTAAGAAACATCCCAGTCAGTGGGCATGTGCATATAAGTACTGAGCATGAGCAAGCAAGACTGCCATTTTGAGTGAGCAGCCAGAGTGACAGCATGCATGTATGTAGTCAGTCAGTTAGTCAGATATTTTTTTTTAAGTTCAATGTTCCTGCCAGTCAAACTGATGTGTTTGTATACAATAATCTACTTAAACGAACACCCAAGCCTCAATGTCTTCTTAATATACACAAGGCAAGTGACACTATTAGCCTATATAAAGGAAGACATCAAAATTGCAAAAGTAAGGTATGGTGGCATGGCATTAAGTGTAGTGCCCATGTGCAAGGAGAAAACATGAAAAATCTAGGTGGCAGTAAAAGTCAAGGATATTAAGGAAAATTACTTTCTTACAGGACCACAATTTTCATGACATCATCTAAAAAGGTTAGAAAGAGCTTGCAGTCAAACATGCTCCACTTTCATGACTGGGCTTCAGTCAACCTTAAAAGCAGAGGATTAGCTGATATGGTCTACCTGCACTTCCACAAAACATTTGACTTGATTCTTTAAAGGTGGATGATGAGAAAACTGAAGAACAAAGGGGGAAGGCCCAAGGCTGAGAAAGTGCACTTGCTGCAAGGATTAATGGTACCTTTTTTTTTTTAAATGAACAATGTGAAGATTTGGGAAAATGAAGAGTGGAGTACTGTCTGGAAATGTTTCTCCTGGGTCTATTTCTTTTCACTGTATTGCCTCAGATATATCTAAGTGAATAGACAACTGAATCAGCTTCTTTGCTGATTACAAAAAGACAGATGGAGCAGTGGAGGGTTGGAGAAAAGTGTAAGGGAGAATCTGAAAAGGCTGACCATATGGCCTAAAAGGTGGCAGTTGAAGTTCAATGCAGACAAGTGAGAAATTCTGCACTTCAGTTACAACAACTCAGGGTGAACATCAGTTTGTGAGAACAGACTGATGACAAAAGGTCTAGAAAACATTTGGAAGTTTCATCATGTTTGGAATGGTCCACCTACGGAAGAGTGAGATTTCAGGTACAGCAGTAAATATAAAGGACTGAAGCATCCCCAGGTGGATATACTCTAAACAAATATATGTAATGCTCTTTCATTACCAGGCCCTGTCCATGGTACACTGTGAGTACTGAGTGTATTTCTGAAAGTTATACATTGAAATGGATATGAAGATGCTGGAAGGTATAAGAAGGAAGCAACCAAGAACATGTGCTAGACAGTGGGTAAAGTTATATGATAAGATGTGGAAAACAGGACCTCTTCTCATAAGACACTAAAAATTATGTGGATGCAAGTTCTTGATGGGAATAACTGCAGAAGATAATATCAAAAAGATGTGATGGAGTAATCCTGAACTGTAATGAAAAGGAAATAGAAGTGAACAAAGTTAACAGACTATAGTGAGTGACTACTCTGTAGGGAGCAACTACTCCTTATATCTCCGAATTACCCAGCTGGTTACAAACTCATGTAATGTGCTACCATAATGAGTGGTGGAGAGGGAATCTACTGAGGCATTCAAGAGGGTACAAGCAAGTTGAAAAAGACTCACAGGGAAGGTAGGGGTGATCTGGAAGCAGAATGTAAAATACACATTTAAAAGCAGACTAGACAGGCTTATTGACTCCTTCTGTCATCAAGATACTGTAACGTAATGTGATATAATGCTGCCTTGTTACATTCTGATGGAGTCCATCTACAGTGCAGTACTGCAGCCATATGTTCTACTCCCTACTCATGTTGTAGTAAAGCAGTCCGGTATCCTATTCGTGCATTGTTCATCAGCAACCTCTCTCTAGTTTTAAAAGTTTATCAGTACATAAGTTTCTGATAAAAGAGCCAGGAAGTTAATATATGTGTCAGTGGGACAACTACATTTTTACCCATGTTAAAATTAATAACAGCAGTTTTTCGGGTCTATATTATAGCATCAACATCTACAAAGATCGAATGTTATAATATTGACCCCATAATGTTGAATGCTGAAAACAGAGAAGGTGCAGGATACCGAATTCTTTCCCAGGGAAAGAAGTCGGTGAGCCGTTGCTGTGGCTTCGCTGTTTTCAGCGTTCGATATATTGGAACATTATGGGTCGGGTTCAGATAAGTGTGTGATTGTGTGCAGGTTAGGGTTAGGGGGCAGGTTAGGTGAGTTAGGGTTAGGGAGCGGGTCAGGAAAGTCTGCAGTTGTGTGGACGTTAGGGTTAGGGCACAGGTCAGGTAAGTGTGCGATTGTGTGTAGGTTAGGGGGCAGGTTAAGTGAGTTAGGGTTAGGGCGTGGGTCAGGTAAGTGTGCGGTTGTGTGTAGGTTAGGGTTAGGGGCAGGTTAGGTGAGTTAGGGTTAGGGCGCAGGTGAGGTGAGTGTGCGATAGTGACGGACCTTATGGTTAGAGTTGGGTTAAGGTAAATGGATAGCTAGTAGTGTATGTAAAGCTTAGTTTAGGTTTAGGTGTAGGATCTTAAGTGTATGTGTGTGGATTGCTCTTTTTTGTGTGTGTTTGTGTTGTGTGTATGTTTCTCGGAATAGCGAATTTTTTCCCTGGGAAAAAAATCGCTATTCTGACTGTTCGATGTTTTCGAATTTTGGTGTTTAGGGTTCGATATTATAACATTCGATCTTTGTAGATTTCGATGTTATAATATAGACCCCAGTTTTTCCTGCATACCAGATGCACCTCTAAATGAGATAGTGTAAGCAGAGAGCTATGCATTAAGGTGATAATATAAACATTAACGATGTGTTATGGATTACATCGACTGACATTCTTCTGTAAAAGTATATCAAGCATAAAACCATTGCATCATCAACGCAACTTGTTTAGATCTGCTAATAAACATCTGAGTTTAATGGATCTTGCAATACTTGCAGACTAATGTAAGCCTTATTGCTTATTTGTTTTTCATTCATTCGGTCATTGATTGCTCAATTAATACATATGCAGTGTTGAGGGGAGACCTGGAACCTGTCCTAACACTCATTGGACATATGACATAGTAGCTCATCATGACTGTGTGCCAGTTCATTTTTTAAGTGTTTAAAAAGAACATGCTGCCTTTATGGCACTTGTGTTTAACATAAAAGTTTCATAATGGACATATTCTTCTGCATTAATAAGCATGATTTCATATTCCCAGAACATCTGTACATGTGTGCAGATTAATTGGTAAGTATGTGGTATTTACCCTTCTCCTTATGCACTCAGCTCTTGCAGTAACATTCTAATGTCTGAAAGGCATCATAAAGTTCAAAACTAAAATAGGGCAGATTGATTAAAAAGTTAGCTCTGTAAATAAATGTTGGAGCATGTTCATGTACGGAACAATTTTAAACATTGGCTAATAAGTCACATTTGCTGTTTCTGCACTGATGTGCTACCTGTCAATCTATTTTCACAGATTTAGATAAACGTACAACAAATTAATGCAGACAGTTCTTTGTCAAAGATTTTTTCCGCATTCTTAGAAGGAGAATAACAGACCCCCCACTGGGATTATATTACAGACATGGAAATGCACGCAGGTAATTTGTGACATGGTGTTATGACATGCACAGCTGCTTTCCTTTTGTAATGACTGTAAGAGTCAGGCTGACACTTTTATGATGACAGGAAGGCATCTGCAAATGTTGTCAGAGATGAATTATATTCATAGTTACTCTCCCACTGCCCTTCAGAAAAAACGTAGCGTAGTTAATTGGAAAGCAATTCCTAAATACCACCTCATTTTTATCTACATGATGAAATTATACATCTTCTGCCAAGGCCAGGTTAACAAACTGTTTGTCTGAAAAGGAGACACTAAGAATGTGTAATGAAGGAATCTCCTGTAAGTCTGTCTCAAAACAAAACAGGTCTTTAAGCAGTTAAGCTTCCTTGCATTAAAATTGATCTCATCTGTACCCTTTTTCTTATGCAAGCGTGTGAAGGGTAAAAAGCTTATATAAAGTTAACACTGTTAATAAGGTAATTTTGTTTTATTTATGAAAACAATCAAGGTTCGACTATAGGCATTACTAAAGAAGCAGAAGAAGCAATGCCTAAATAAACTTGGGAATTAGATCAGAACTTGTGCTGCTGGTTACAGCAGGGAGTACAGAAAGATAGTTTTCGGAAGTAGGACGACAGAGTAAGTCAGTTAATACTGTTCTCATTCAGACTATTAGTTACATGATCTTTTCAATTGATTTTGTATAAATAATATCTCCTGTTTAAATATACAGAATATTATGAAAAAGCTAATGTGGTCATTCACTTCCAGCAAAACCCCCAAAATACTTAGCCAAGGCTTTTGACGTAATCCCCCACTCAAGTACCATCGCGAAACTCTCCCAGCTGGGAAGTAACCCATATGTCACTAGATGGGTAGCCACCTGGCTCACAAATAGAACCCATACTATCAGTGGTAGGGATTCCATCTCCACCAGTGGAAAAGTTACCAGTGGGGTACCACAATGTTCTGTGCTGGGCCCTCTACTGTTTGGAATCTATTTCTTGGAAGTCCAGATGAAAGTAGATGACCTGTGATTTACCAGGTTCACAGATGACTGCAAACTAGAAGCAATCATTGAGTCCTCAAACAATATTAGCATATTACAGGAGGGGTTAACACAGACAAATGATTGGTGCTAAAGCCATAGTCTAAAATTAATGTGAAAAAGTGCATCATTGTCCTCTTTGGCAAAGAGGAAGCCAGTGCAAATTACAATGAAGGAAGCACCTCCCTAAGCTCAAACTCAGTGGTGTGTGACTTTGAACATAAGTTGATAGCTGTCTATACTTCGATCACCATGTGTCCACAGTGGTAAGGAAAACCTTTTATACTGCACACTTCATAAGTAAGGGCATCACATCCAAGACCAAAAATGTTATAACTCCTCTGTACTCCACCTTTATCAGACTACTAATAGAGTACAATGCTCCATTTTACATGTACCACACCAGACACCTGCAGCAGCTGGACAGACCAAAGAAGTTCCTGACCAAGATAATTCAGGGTTTCCAAAACATGACCTACATGGAAAGACTAAAAGTCATGTCACTTTACTCTGTGTTCTGCAGGCTGCTGAGAGGTGACATGTGCCTGGTCTACACAGCAGTCTCTGTCCCTGCCCTAATGGAAATACTGCACATCCACAAATCAAATGGGACAACTGTCATTCACTCTAGAGATCTAAACCTAGCCTGTGACTTAAACAAAATATGCTGGAGAGACAGATATGTCTCCCAGAGACTACCACTACTCTGGAATACACTCCAAATTTACGTTAAGCAGAGCTCCTCAATGACACTATTTAAGCACAACCTGGAAAACTGGATGGTAGAAGGTAAATTCACTCCTGTGGTAGCACCTATGCCTCTCATGGACAGGGGCAGCCAGTGTTGATCATAGATTTGCACTGCAAATAATCAAACCATAGAACAATGGTCAATTAGGGAACCATCTACAATGGTCAATTAGGAAACATGGATATTATGTGGCTAGGCTTGTAAAGGCCCTAGGGCCATTAGCCTAGTAACCTTCTATGAATCTATGAACCTATTTCAGAAACTTTTAACTCAATCATATCACATGGCAGCCACATTTACCATCATTTCACGTTGGTTTCTGTATAACATAATAATTATTCAAATCGCAGCAGTCAACAAATATAGCAACTCCAAAAACATGTTTTGAAATCAAGCAAGTGCATCATGGAGGGAGACATGCATCTTGCTATACAAGATTCAAGTGCTTCTTATTATACAGAGGCTGGCCTCATCCTGTGTCTGTCAGTTGGTAATGGTCTGTTTTCTGTACTTCTCATCAGGTTGTTAAGCATAGACAAGATAAAACATTAAAAATAAGCTCAACAGAAAGAAAACTATGCACATAGTCCTCCTATCAACAGAAGCTACAGCGTATATGCGGGCAATACATTGCAATTGTCTACCTTATTAAAACACTGCATTTTGGACAGGAGCACAGATGGTAGCATTTTTTACATACATCACTGATTTGATGATGTATAACATTGATCACTGTACCATGAAATTAGGCCTAGTCATATTTATTAGCTTTGAAGTACAAATGATATAAGTCATATGAATGATGTTAAGTTATAAAACTCTGTCCTTACTGTGTAATAAATTGGTATGATATAAAATGCATGAGAACCCTAAAGGAAAAATGTATTACTAATACAGAGTGTCATCCAAGTTTGAGAATTCAAACATTTCTGAAGAGCAAATAAGGAGGATATTACTAAATGCATCTGAAGAAGCTATTTATATTGGATGTTAAACATTTTGGTTAGGAGATTTGAAAAAAAAAAACAGATTATAATAAATGAAATTTATTGTAGGTCAGATAAAAAAAATATTAGTGAGGAGAACCACTGAAGGCTTTCTTTCCCATAAAGAATGATGATAGAGAAAGGTGCAGAATACAGAAACAACAATCACAAAAAAATGTTAATTTCCTTATACAGAATATGCATTGATAGTTCAATTTCATTTCAGTCTTGGAGATTGCTTTGAATATTTAATGATGGATGCCAAAGTTAAGAGCTAATAAAACAAATGAATTAGCCATTAGAATGATACCTATAAATGCCATTGCTGTAGGGTGTATATATCACCATTTTGTATCAATGTTTTCTTTTGCTATTCGCCCCAGCAAGAAATGCAAACACATGGAGAAGCCAACCATTAGCAATTTCTGAGTACATAATTCTCCATTCTAATGTAATCAGATGATGCATGCTGCAAATATCTTAGTGCTCATAAAAGACTTGAATTGTATGACAAACTGCATCATGCAAATAAGTGCTTCAGAAATGGTGTTTTGCATAAGCATCTCTATGGTCCAGAGGGCTGAGCCTTGGCTGCAGCCCTGGTGACTCAGCATTGAGTAGTGGATCTGGGTGTTACAATAACCAGCTTGTATGGAAATGAGTTAAATGAGCAAACTGGCTAAAGGGGTAAGCCATGAGGCCACATGGATGGGGGTATGATGCTTTTCCCCTCCATGAAAACCCAAGTTTGAATATCGTATTTGAATATCTGCTTTTGATCAATCTTGAAATTTGACCAAATGCTGGCCAGTCAGACATCTAAGATCCCATTTACTACATGACAATACATTACACTGGTGAACTTTCCACATTCACCTATATTGAATATATCTTTTTGCAACAGTCATGACCTTATCTTAAATCTTTAAATGGTATTCATTCATTTTCTTTCAAAACTGTTTACATTATTTGATGACAGGATTCAGAATAGTTATGTGATAATGAAACTCTACTCTTATGCACCTCGTATGGGGCACAGAATGTGTGAAATGTGATGCAGAGATGGTAACTTTCATTCTTTCTATGCCTTGTACACCACAGTATACTGGACTGTAGCACATTGAAATCCCAAGCCCTTCTAGCAGTCTGGCTTTGATGTGCCCAGAGTTCTCCATAGCCTCCAATTTGCTCTTTGTGTTTCACCTCTGCCTCAATTATGCCAGCAGCTAGCATTCTGCTTCTGCTCTGCAAACTGGAATGCATTGCAAGGAGCAGTGAAATGTGAAATACCACAGCCATGGGACAGATAACATGCATACAACAACATACAACAGCATAGTGACAATTAATACTTGTAACATAAATAATAAGTTTGTCATACAGAAATTATATTTGCTAGTTCCCAGTTCTGAGACACTTATTATTATTATTACTTAAACATGGTTTAACTAGGATGACCTATTTCCATCATTTCCATTAAATCCTACAGTTCTTTTTACCAGAATGACATGAGAACAATGAAAAACAGCCACTCAGCGGACCAACAAGCCACAAATTCTACAATTACATTCACTGGGCACCAAGCATGTATAAATCCAAAGCTTTATTAAACATCAAGTGCTTTCATCCCTACAAACAGCAAATGGGATTTCTTCAGAATGATTTGATGGCCAGTGACTGTAGCTGTAGAGTTTGTGGCCTGTTGGTCCACCAAGTGACTGTTTTTCATTGTTTATTTGTTTTTTTTCCACTTGTCATGCTGTTTTTTGATTATTAGGATGGCATGAGAGGAAAAATATTAGGAAATGTGTTGATTTTTATCTGAAAAAAAAACTCTCTGCACCTCACGCACTTCATTTCAAAAATTCTCTCTAGCATGACAGACTAGTCATAATGATGACAATATGGCCCTTGATCATCCTCTGCATTGCTACAGTGTATCTCCTTCTCATGCATTACTCTATAGCTACAGGGAGGTATTACTCAGCCCTCAACTTAACATATTCTGGTCCTCATAAAATAACTTTGGACAAGTTTCATTAATGCCTACACTAACTATACATGATCTGTATTCAAGAACATCTCTACCACATTTTTGTGCCTTCTTGTTACACAGAAATATTACACTAAGTGTACATGTAGCCTTCACTTTGTGGTGACCTGTATGAATCCTCCTCAGTAGTTAAGGCTGCAAGAAAATCAGTAGAAAAACTAAAATTAGGAGGAAGAAGGTCTGAGTTATCTTTGTGTTGTCTGTTCACTCAAAATGGTGTACACTTAGTGTACATTTAATGTAGGTGTTAATGAATCCCAAGCTTTTTCTTTAGTGAAGCTCCTAACTATATCTGGCTCAGCCCCTTACAACCCATACTGAAAGAGTGTGCTTCTTTTTCAACTTCTGTTCACCTAATTCCTAAAACAAGGGACTACTTATTTTGTAATACTGTCCCTACAAACATACCTAATCCCTTAATTTCAGTTAATATTGTCTGAAACTCACTCAGTGAATACTGCCCCATCCTCTCACTATGGTCATTCAGGAAATTGAGAATACTACAAATCATCACCAACTGCAAATCATTTCTATACAATAAAGGCATCATCTTATTACATTATTTAAGGTCCATTAACTTGGATTTCTTTTTCACATTCAGAAGCATTACTGAATGAACAACTCTTGCACATAAAGGATAGTCTATACCCTCTAACCAAATATAGATTCTGTGGGAAATCCTGTCCCTGGATCACCAGTGAAATTAAATAAGAATTTCAGTTCAGGAACTAAACCTTCAACAAGTAGAAGCTCATTAAGAAGTCCAGCTTTCTGGCTCAAGTTCAAACCCTAATTAGAGATATTACAATTGCAGTCAAGTAGTCTAAGACTATATATTGCAGAAATTGAAAATATTCTCTCATGATCTCAAATGATTCTAAAAAAAAAAGAGGTAAAGAATCTCCTCAAAGAAAATAACATGGTTTGTACTGCTTCATCCCATTCCATAATTAATCCTAAACCCTAAAAATGATTTCTGTACATACTCCTATCATATTTTGTTCCTCTTAACACAAATAACCTCTCACTGTCTTCTTCTGATACTTCTACTTTTAAAATAGCACAGCCTTCAGTAGTCCAGAAATATGCTTAACTTCATCAGAGACCTCTCTGCACTAGAAAGCTCCAACAATATAAGCCAAAGTTCATTTAAAAAGTTTCAACATATATCTCTCTTCCCTTAAGTTTATCTTTAACATCATATGTGACTTTAAACTGAGATCCCATTTGCTTGACTTATTGTGTGGATGCAAAAGTTCCCATGGCAACCATCGAAAAGAGCAGGGGTCCTTTATTTACATTAACAAATATATATAACTCTTATTGGTGACATATTTACAAATATTTACATATCTAACAAATACATACATATTTAAATATATAAATATGTTTACTTAAATTCATAATTTCTTTTACAATCATACTAAACATTCATCCCTATTAGACCCCTCACTCCTTTTTTCCATAACCTCATCTGGTTTATTTAATAGTGCTGCTAAAATCCAGTTACCATTAGACATAATTTAATTTACTTTTTCATTCCATATAACATAAATTAGCTTTTATCTATTCATTTAACATTTTCTTTACTTCTGTTCTTATAATATTTATAATTAATCATGTTCATGCTTATTTTATCTACTTCTTTTATGTCTTCAAAGAAATCTTCTTTACATTTAAATTGACATAGTTTTTTTTCCTCATAACTGTTTTACTCTTTTACATTTCAAAAACACATTTTCTCTAGTTTCTTTTTCTTGACAATGTAAGCATATATTACTTTTCTTTTTATATGGCATATTTCCTTTTACTGACAATTTATCTATTATCAGTCTCCACAAAAAAATGACATTCTACTTTCTGATTACACTATTTGCTTCTTATTTTATAGCTTTAATGTTTTCTTGTCTTACATTTTCCTGTGGCTTTTCATAGCAAAGTTTGATCATTGCATTCTTACTCCATACTTTTCTGTCTTTTTCTATATCATCAATTTTTATTTTTCACAAAAATATTTTTCTTGGAAACATTTTATTTCTACATTTATAAACTCTTTTTCTCTTTTAATCTTTTATATATATATATATATATATATATATATATATATATATATATATATATATATATATATATATATATATATATATATATATATATATATATATATATATATATAGGTATACTACTAATCTTTCATCTTTTTCATTTATCCACTTTAACACTTTGTACAAATTTAATGAAGCAGTATATACCACTGGGTTCATTAACCCTAAACCTGCTTCTTCTTTTTCATTACATACAAAACTTCTCTTTTTATTGGGTTTAATATATAATTCCATATAAATGAAAACATATCTGCAATAAGTTCTTTTCAAATTCTATAGGCAGCATAAATACGCTTGCTAAGCATGCTATGTACCCATCAATACTAAATTTATCAAATGAGCTTTTTTTCTAAATGATAATGTATATGTTTGCCAGAAAAGACAGTTTTGTTTTATTTCTTCTATTGTTTTTCCCCATTGACTTCTACTTACATCTTAATTCCCAAATGTTATACCTAACACATACATTTCATTCACTGTAAAATTTATGCCCCCAATCTTTACTACTTCACCTAAACCTTTACTTTTCTCTTTATTTAAAGCCAATCCTATCATCTAGACACACATTTGTGCAAATTATTACTTATTTTATCCAAATTTTGACTTTTGCTATTATTATAATGTCATCTGCATATGTTAACAGAACTGGAATTCTTAATCTGTCAGATGTTACATACCCTGCCTCCTTCATTTTGTAATTTACTTTACATACTATCACATTCATAATGAATGCAATAATATACAGCTCATTGAACATCCCTGTCTTACACCACTCTTCATATGTACCTCTTGACATAGCCAGCCATTTACAAGTATTTTACTTTATTATTGCTATACATTGACACACTTAATTTTCTATCTTTCTCACTTACATTATATTCTTTCATTATTACCCATAAGATCTCATGTCCAATTGTGTCAAATGCCGTATTAACATATCCTATCATGATTTTGCTTCTTCTTTTCTATTCATATCATCTACAATTTCTCTATCATTAATAATCCCTGACAACCCTTCCCCTCTTTACTATATATGCTATCTTCCATAATATTTTCCATTTTAGCTTCAAATCTCTTTTGTATTATTTTTAAAAAGATCTTATCGTCATTATTCAATACTATCAGTCGCCAGTTTTTAATTGTCTTCTCTCTTCCTTCTTCCATATGAATTTAAGTATTCCACTACATAATTTTTATACATAAACCCTTCATTTAACAATTCATTTAAAATCTTTAAAAAATAGTTTTTTTGCTAATCCCTTAAAATGTTATACATTTCATACCCTATTCCTTCTAGGTCTGCAGCCAATTTTATATTTACTTGTCCTAATACTTTATCTAGCTCATTTAAACAAATCTCATTTCCAACTGTTTATTCTGTTTCTCTGTTAACTTTTTTACTTTCCATGTTTTTTCACTACCTTTATTTTTTTTCTTTAAACATTTCTTGTACATATTGTACTACACTATTCAAACTCTTTTCCTGAGATCTTTCTATTTCTTTGTTTACATTTTTATTTCTCCCATTACACTACCATATTCCTTTATAATATGCTTAAGTTACTCAGTACTTTTTCTCTTTTTCCTTATAGAATTATCTTTGCTTATATAGCAATTCTTGTATTTTTCTTGATTTCTTTCATATAATTATTTTTTTCTAGTCAAAGTACTTTCTATCATTGTGGTCTAAATCTTCCAATGCATCATCATATGGTCTTTTTTATTTTCTCTCTCTAATCTTCTCATATCATATTGCCACTCTAAAAAAATGTTATATTATCCATTAAATATTATCCACCAATCAGACCAAATTTTTTGTAAAATGTTCTTATAGCAATATGATCTTTACATAACTATATTACTACTCTCTTTCCTTCTTCATGCCATGCTTTTTCATTTATCCTTTGTATTCCTTGTTTTCCTTTATTGCTATCCATATTGCAAATTAATCAGAAAATCCTGTTTCAACTACCTCCCCTCCCCTTCTCCTATAAGCAGACCTTTTGATACTATAAAATAATCTATTTTGGTTCTATACATACCCCTTTTGTAACTCTGTGATTTTTTTTTATCACAAAGGTTTAAATTACCACATCTTATATCATGTCCTTTCTTTTTACACTTTCCTATTAAATCACAATTAAAATCTCATGTTATTATAATATTCATATTGATCACTATATAGTCTAATATCTGATGAAATAAGTTTTCCTGTTATTTACAAGTATAAGTATGTAATGTTATAATTCTATATACTTGTTCTTTCCATTTTAAATCTACAATGGTTAATCTTCTCATTATTGCTAAAGTTACATCAAATATCTTTTCTATATTTCTATAGAATATGGCTATTCCAGAATACATTTCATTTCCTAAATTCCAGATTATATTTCTTCCCCATAGATTTCCTCTTTCTTCATTTGTTAAAAATCTGGAGTCTTCTAATATAATCACATCTACATCACATGTATTACACCACTCTAAAATTCCTATTTGTCATACTATATTCTTAATACTATTCACATACACGGAAAGTACTGTAAACATTTTTATTTTCCCTTTCATTCATAAGTTCATAGCTATTTTCTAGGCTAGGTTTCCTAATAGGCTGTTTGAAGCCTAACCAAGACTACTTGAAGCCTAACCAATTTCCCTCCCAAAGGTGAGAATCAAACACTGTTCTTTATGTTTGTGAGTCAAACACTTTAACTATTATACCAAGCCCAAATCATTACCTGCATATGTTTTGTTTTTCATCCATTTCCATTTAAAATGTATTTTTCTGTCTTTTACCCTTTTACCAATATAATTTGTTACCTTTTTACTATCTCTCAATTTAAGTCTTCTTCATCACTTATGTCAGAAACTTCTTATATGTCCTTTTTATTATTTTTTCATCTATTTTTTTCTATTTCTACTACTTCTAAAATGTCATTTCTTTGTTTATTTTCTTCTCTTTCTTTTTCTTTTTCATTACTCATTTTCATTTTTGCAATCCATCCTTAAATGTCCAATGTTCTTGCATTTCTAACATTTCAATTCACATGTTTTTGCATCATGTCCCATTTCCCCACAAATATAAAATTTTGTTTTGTCACAGTTGCTTAGCAAATGTCCTTCTTTTCCACAAAGAAAAAGAAAAACATAACAGTACCACTATTCCCCTCCACAGTTATCACAGTTATCATGTTTAGTATATGTACATTTTTTTTCTTTCTATTGTTAACGCAGTATTACAGTCCTAACCACCAGTTCATAAACTACCTTTGACATAAACTTTTGTAATGTCCAGTACTTCTTTCTATAAAGCTTTCAAATGTCCTTTCAAAGTCTATTTTTTTAACTCTGTTCGAAATTATTGATCACATAAAGATTCCATGGGTTACAGTCTTTCTTTTTTTACAAATTCTCCAAGAAAAGTTTCCATTGAATAAACAGTCTCAAATATAATGCCATAAAATGTATCTTTTTTGATAAGAATAAATGCTCTTACCTCATGTGCTTTTACACCCAAAGGATCTAATAAATTGCCCCACACTTCATATCTGCCCCATTCTCTGTCTTCTTTACTTTGAATCCTACCACGTACTTCCATTTTTCATTTCCTTTAGTCTTTTTTTGTGCTACTCCACATTTGCCTACTTTTACTTTCTCTGCATATGATTTCTATTCCATCTTACCACTATTCTTCAGGATTATCTCTGGATTGTCCTTTTGTATTTTCTCCATAATGTCCCCCAGAAATCATCTCCTTCATTTTCTGTCTCACTCTGTGTAATGATTTATTTTATAAAATCATCCCACAGCTTTCCTGACTGGAAGTTTGTAATTATACATTCATCATTTGCTGACTTATGCACAGTGTGTGGTATGTGATGAATGACAAAGGCTGTATGGAGGTGATGTCAGAAATTATTTATTATAATATGTATGAAATGTTAAGTGTAATATACAACTAAGCACAGATCTGTGTGTGGATGTACATACCCACCCAGAGGAAATAGCCAATCTGCTAGCTGACAGTTTGTCTCACATGTCACCACCCTATTGCCACTGGCCAGCAGCCAAAGTATATATGCAAACATTACTCAGTTTTTATTCTCAGGAGGGCAGCACATCTATGTGCTTTCTATTGTTAAAAAAAGAGAAGCAATGGGCCCTGACAACATCACAGATTGCCTATAGTATGACTTAAAACCTGAGCTACCAGATACAGTTGGATCTGTATATCAACACAGCCTCCAATCAGCCTATTTTCCCATAAGGGATGTACAGCAGCATGCATCCTTCTGACTCAGGAAACCATCACCTGATGCAAAGAGTTATAGACCCATCCTGATTCTCCTCATCTGTGAGGTAGGCCAAGGACTCATCAAGGACCTTCTCTAAAAGGACACAGGTAATACCCCGACTGTGTACTAAACCCACATTTGATTTGTTCAGGCCACATTACGTCTATTACATCTGTTCACTGACTTCAAGAAAGCTACCAAGGGCATACATGATGACTACACTGTCATCCTGCATAACTTGACCTGGCCAAGGCATTTCACACAAATCAACAGTTGGGTATTACAGAGAAACTGTCACAAGTGCCCATAAACACCTACATCACCAAGTGGGAAGACAACTAGAACACATAAGTGACAGAGAAATATGTTGCAGTGTGTGAAGTCACCTCTATCTAGAGTCCAGTGACCAGGTCTATAACACAGGGCACTGTGGTAGGCCCTTTCCAATCCATTATATAAGTGTCAAACATCAAAAGTGACTTACACATCCTTTCTCCAACCAGGTTTGAGGAGAACTGCAAATTGTGGACAATCATTGAATCCAAGCGTAGTCTTAGTATAATGCATACAGTATCAACACACACAAAGGATTGATGCCACAGCTATGGGAACATAGTAGATGAAGAAACTCATGGGGGAATAGTTCCATTATTAACGTAAATACACAAGATAATTGCAATATGAACAAACACATTCCTATGAGTAGATCAAGTGGTATGCACACCTGTCAACTAGCCAGGATTGCTTATTATTTCTAATACAGCTGTAACAGTGTCCCTCCAAACATCTCTAGCAGATGTTACATTTTGGATGGAGGTGTGTTTGATTCCCCTTAAAGACTGCTGATGAATCATAATAGTTGTACAAGTGTGTTCTTGAAGAACCATCTATGATCACTCACAATCACGTAGTTATGTGGAAGACATGGGATTACTGGTGGTATTATTGTGATATTGTTTGTGATTGTGCATGCTTCTGTCTGTTGTTGTCCACGTGCCTATTACTATGTGTCCCACTTGGTTGAGACCTATGCTGGCATTACATTTATATTTGGGCAACTCACTTTGCACAGCTTCACAATCTGCACATGATTCCTGTTGTATATACCATCTCTGCTATATGCTGTGTCCATTCATCATGTCAGGATGCTTATATCACAAAGTATCTGCTTCACTGATATGTCACCTTGTGTGACAGTCACATAATATACAATGCAGTCCATACTGTATCATGTCCATATTTGAATAGTGTTCATGTTACCACTGTTTTCATTGATATGCCCACATGTGCTGTACATTACCATGTTTCATCTGTCCTCTTTCCATGTGTTCTTTCCTACAATCCATCTGTGTTCCCTTTTAAATATACACACGTCACCTATTTATTTATAATGCAGTTTATGTACCCTTACTGATCATTAATGCAACTTTTATTCAGTACGCTTGACAGTTTTCCACAAAACTCTGCATTGTATACACTTTCATGTAATGTGTTGGAAATATATACATTGCTTTATTAATAATCCTGGTAATCGTTGTGACATTCCACTCAATCCAGCAGGCCAAGTTTACCCGTAGGTAAGCAGATTTACATTTCTGTTTGTCTGAGTTGCTATACATGGTTTCCTGGCTAGTAAAGCTGTAACTGGCCATGAAATTGCTCTTATTTATGTTTAAACGTGGTGCGTGGCATGCATATGCAATTAGCGTTGCTGCTCAATGCCCAAGCATGTACACTCTGTGTAGGATTCTCGCTAAGCCTGCATGAGTTTATTAAATCCCAGGTTTGCTTCTTTTTGTTTTTTTTCTCATTACTGTATGCTCGAACAATTCATTACACTATGCTTGCATGCATGTATGCTACTTTTTTGTCTGTATCTTGTAGAGATTTTAACATTAGGACTCTGAGACTCTGCTAAAAAGGGGTTTTCCATACAGATGGACTTTCCCTGTCATCAAAGGCAATAAATAAACACACAAACAAACAAACAAGAAAGAAAGAAAGTAAATAGACTGCTTTCCTCTTCAGAGCCTTGCTATAAAAACTTTCAGTATTTTTACTGCCTCAATTAAACTCTCCATTCACTCTAGTCATTACCCCCTCCATTTAAACACCCTTGGCTCTGTGTTTTTTCTTAAGCGGTTTCTCTTCAGCCTATTTTTCCCAGAGAGGTAATTTTCTAATATAGGTCCTATAGTTTGGAATTCTATTCTCATTCACATTTACAATTCACCTAGTAAACATCTGTTTAGAAATGCATTTCAAAAATATATAGTTGCCACTTCCCAGGGCAAATGCTTTGCCAATGGACTAATCTCTTATCTTCATCCTATACCCCACCACTTTTTACTTTCTCACTCTGTCCCTGGATATCTACAGTTCTTCATCTCTTATTTTGTTATCAACTTTATAATTTCTCTCTTTGTTAATAATACTTCCATTTTAAACTATTGTGAAACATAGCAGCATAGAGGACATATGAAAGCTGCAATCATCCATAATACTTCAACATCTTATTAATTGTAAGGAAAGTTGCTATATTATACTTCATGAAATAAATATCAGCTTTGCATTAGCATTGATTTTATCACTAATAATTTCTGATCATGTAAATCTAATTCTTAACTGAACATAAATACAATTTTCTGTGTATGTTTTCCTCTAGCCTGATCATTGCGGAAAAATGTTTCGTGATCAGTGCATCTAACCTACCCAGTTATGAAAGGTTATAAACATAAAATAAACTATTCAGGATTTGCACCAAAACTACAGTAAAGAAAAAAATCACAGCCATTTCTACACTACACTACCTAGGTTAGGTGGAAGGGGGTGACTACCTTGGGGTGCAAGCTGTTAGGGGGAGCCACTGGCACCTGAGAAAACATGCTGACTGGGTGTGCATGAAACAATGGCATTCATTTAACTAGGCATAGCTGATACCACAACTGCTTAAATTAATGTCTTTAATATGTTTGGAATGGCAACAAGGAGCTAGTTACTAGTAGAAGCTCCTTCATCAGAGGGCTTTTTTTCCTGGTCCTCAACTTGGTAACATACATTATTATATAAGGTAACACTCTTATTTAAAAACACAGTGCTTACTTACTCTGTCTAAGTGATTTAGTTGTGCCGTCACACAGCAGTGGAGCTCGATGACCCTGAAACCTATCATTCAACCTCATTACTTCCCTTAACTTCTAAAATCACTAATGAGATGGAATGTATACATCTTGCTATTATCTAAAGCAACATCAGAATTATTGTGGGATTCTTACTCCCTCATCATAGTTTCAGATAAGACAGCAGTACTTATGTTCTCATTAAACATATGATCCAAATACTGGACATAGAGATGCATTGTTCCTTGACCAGTCTGAAGCTTAGCATGTGGTCATTCATATACTGTGACTTTTACTTGTGCACTATCTGTTTCTTAATGACCATATATGTAACTTATTTGCCAAGTACTTCCAGGACATAAGACAGCAACCAAAATGCTAAATAAACTTTTTCTGTTATGGCTGCATTTGGAATGCAAAGGTTTCATATTCAGTCCCTCCATAAACAAAATTAGGTCAAAATGTGATGCGGCTTAGACTCTTCAAACATATTATGTAAACTAGTTCCATGCCATATTATAATACTTGCATCAGCAGGAAGAGTTACAGACCTTTACCTCAATATGCCAGATGTGATCCCTAGAGTGACTCTCAAGGAATCAAATGCATGGACCGCAATAATGCCAGATAGAGTGTGTGTTATTCAGTGGTGTCTCATCCTGTTGGACTGCAGGACTGCAGCCCCTCAGCTGAAAACCAAAAATAAAAAAAAATCCCAAAACTAAAAAAACTCACTCATGCGTGAGTGGAAACTCGAATCTGAACTGCTATTTAACCAGTCTGGATTCAGAATAAGGCAGCAGTCTCACAGATGCCCCAGAAGTCTATGCAGTTACAGCCACATAGACTGGAAGTGGACCGGACTACAAGGTCTGCATTCTTTGCTCGCAGGCTTGCGTGCTCAGCATTCTGGAACAGAACTGGAACTAGTAAGGGCTAATGCTGGTGGCTTATGGAGGAGGAGAAATGGCAACACTTGCTTTATGGAGGAAATGGAGCTTTGGACTGCTGTGCTTGCTTTATGGAGGAAATGGCAAGGGCTTATGGAGAAACAGAACTTTGGACTGAGAGACCAGGTACTGCTTTATGGAGGAACTGGTGTGTGCGTATGTGTAATGCCCCCAGTGACTACAATATCTCAGGAAATATACCTGGTAGTAGCTAGACTCAAACCCTGTACCTTGGGAGTAGGTAGAAAGAGCATGAATTCCCTACCCACCATCACTTGTGAAAGTTTTGCTTCATATTGCTGTTCTGTTCCTCATAAAATCTGTGGTTTTCTGGAAAATAATAGCAGGCATTTGAATTTCAGACTGCATATTCTTTAGAAAGTACATGGTAACACAAAACTTTTTATTCTAGCAATTTTCTGTTTATAAGATCATTGTTGGCTTTGTCCAGGTTTTTTGTGCTAACATGTTGAGAGCTACAGTGAGAACTAAATTCACTGAATATGTCTGGGGGGGGGGGCTGCATTCCCCCATTATTGGCTTTGTCTAAGTGTTTTGTGCTAAGAAGTTGAGAACTATGGTTAGAACTGAATTCACTAAATAATAGCCATTTACATTTCAGTCTGATTTTCAAGAAACAGCTGGTTTGGCATAGTGGTATGTTGTTCTCACTGTAGTGCACAGGGTCCTGGGTTCAAGGCTTTGCAGTGAAATGCATGGTGGTAACACAGCATTTTATTCTAGCAACATTCCAAGGTTATGCAAGCAATGTTTAAAATGTGTCCCTAGTTTTGGGGCTTTTGTCCCCCCCCCCAATAAATTTTGGCTTTTTCCAGATTTCTTGTGCTTCAAAGTTGAGAGATACAGTCGAGTGTCGAGTGGATTTTACATTGAGCTGAGTGCTTCAAGAGATGTTTAGTGCAGTTTATGCAGAGTCTGCTTGCATTGTTAATAGCACAACAGGTAGTGTACTTGCTTTTGATGCAGAAGACTGTGGTTTCTACTCCCATAGTATATAGTTGCATTGTTGATACTGTAATGTGTTGTACTTTTAAAGGGGGTGGATGCTGCAGTACTGAGAATGTCCTCTTTGGCGGAGTTACCTAGTAACGTTGAACTTGTTATCAGTTTGCCATCCATCCCCTATTGCAATATTACTAGCTTATCAGTTTTTATGTAACATAGGTAATTTATTCCTCAAGGCCAACAGGCACTTTATTTGTAGATGAAACAATGAAATATAAAGTTGTTTGCTAGCAGCAACCTCTTCATTATTAGTTATAGATCTCTGTAATGTGGAATTATTTAGATGACTTTTACTTCTGCAGATATTGTGCATATTTACTGATACTGGTGGATTGTAGAAGTTTGAGTAGACTTTTATGATGGAAATGCTCTGAACTGGGCAGTTTTGTCATTATTGATGCATGCATTTTGTTTCATTGTGCACTGGAAAAATGTTCCAAACAATAAATTTAAAATGCCTTCTAACAACTGTACTGTATTATACAAGGAATATAATTTAATACAGTCAGGAAGGTATATCAAAGAACACATGTATGTTTCCTATGCAAGGGGCCTATGATTTGAAAACAGTCCAAAGTTAATCTTTATCTGCCACACTGGCCAGATCTATTTTCTTTGAATGCAGGTTTCAATGTTGTTTTAATAAGTGTGAGTTTCAAAGGCAGAGAAGCTTTAATGCTAAGTCTATTTTCATTGTCAGACTGCATTGCTTTGTTTAGCAGATGTCTATTAGTGTTTGTGCTGTAAAATGTAAAATAAAACTTTTAAATGAAATCCAAATCATTGTAGAAGTAAAGCAGTATGCACATTACATTGTTTATCGTAAATGGGGTGAAAAAGCCAAGTAATGGGATATTGGAATAGCTGCAGAGGGAAGGCTCCATTCAACCATGACTTTGTGAGGGGGGAAGGGTGGCAAACTCAGACAGTCCTGGCTGAACTATACCTCTCAACTGTCCAGATTTTGCAGAGTGATTAGATTTTTGCTTCTTATTTTTGGTTTGTTCCTCATAACATTTGTGGTTTTCTGACAAATCATTTAGGAATGAAGTCACTAAATAATGACAGAGATTGAGTTTCAGATGTCATACCTTTCAGATAAATGCATGCAAGACCTGTTATTCTATCAACTGTCTAAGTTTATATAAGAGCAATTTTAGTACTCTTTACATGCTCCCCCAATATATTGGGCCTTGTCCAAATTTCCTGCGTTAAGAGGTATGTGCAAATAAATCACTTTATAGAATTAGGTATATCCAGACCTCTTAACTGTCCTTGATTTTGGCTCAAAATGTTGCTCTTCCCCCTAATAATCCCTCTGTAAAATGGCAAATTTGGAAGAAAATGTGGATGATTTGCAATTAATAAATAATTGTAATGATCAGAGTTATAGATTACTTTTAATTTCAGAAATGCATGTAGATTCTCTTATTTTGCAGCTGCTCAAGTTAACAGTACTAATATTAAAAAGTGTCCCTTTGACAGGTTCCCAGCTGTATTGTGTGGCTATTTTATATTTTTGCATCACATTGTTGGTCCATTTTTCATAAAATTGTGATTCTCTGGCAAATTAGTGACAAATAATTAACAACTGAAGTTAGAAAATAATGACAGACATTTGAGTTTCAAATTTCATACCCTTCAGAAAATTTATACTAATGCAAGACCTAATTATCTTTCTAGGTTTAAAAGAGCAATATTTAAAAATTGTCCTAATTTTTTGGCCTTTGTCCCACTTCTATTTATGGCTTTGCCCAGATTTCTTTCTCTGAGGTTGAGAGGTATGACAAATGTGTCAGGGCCATCACCTTCAGCCAGAGACATTTCAAATTGTGACATACTTGCTGTACCCCACTCCCCCACGTAGTGACTCTGGATGTTTCCAAGCAAACCAAGGAGCAGTTATGCAGTGTTAAGTGTGTGCAGAGTATCCCCCCATCCAAGGTAGACATGAGTACTACAGTGGCTTTTCATCTGTCCTTGATTTTCAGAATGTTCTGGTTTTCTGTCATATTTTTATACTGTTGATTTATGCTGCTTCTTATTCAGAAAATGCATGTTGTTGCAGTACCTGTTGCTCTGTGTTTAAGTAGCAATGCTTTAATGGCCATCAGGTCAGCTTGTTTGAGACTGTAAGATGCAAGTAAGGTTTAATAAGCATACTGTTAAAGAATTACCAACATTGAAAGCCTTTTTGTTGTTGCCATGCAGAGAATATGTACATAACTAGATAGCATGTAAGCCTTGGGTATTGAAATGCATATGACAGTATTTGTAATAAAGGACAGGATTACAGCATTTTCAGAAGCTCATTACATTTATTGGAGACATGCAGTCATATTTGCAGGCTTTACCCATAAACTAAACAGGATGCCAATCTATAATGTGTGGTCTATAACCTGTGCAGTCCTTTAAGCAATTTATCTTCAGCTCCTTTCTTGTTTCCTGTTCATTTTTTACTTTGATCATGTTTTACCCATGAAACAAGTAAATAGTTGTCAGGCACCAGGTCTTTTTTAGATAAGAAACATTTTTACAAGTGAGGGTATCACAGAGATTGCTGCTTTCAACATGTTATTTGGTAGTTTTATAAAGCTGAATATAAATTATAATTAGAAATGCAGTACAAGGAGTAGTGGTTTGAGTTGAGTGCTGCTTGTTTTTTTATACTTGATTTTGGCTGGCATTCCAGAAATGTATTTAAAAAGTAATTTATTTTGTCATGCCTCACAACCGTTTTGTTTCCATCTAGGTATTAAGTAAGCTGTCATGTAGCCAATGCATTAAAATATTTTTTTTCTTCTACACGTCATTTTATCTTGATTGGACTCTCATAATTACGGTTTGAACCCCAGAGCAGCATATTTAATTAAAGTCCCAGTTTTTGCAGTTTTTAGCATAGCCCCACCCCTTTCTAGTTGGTTACACCCCTTCCCATTGGTCCTACACATTCAGCTGTCTCCTGCAGCCCCCCCTTTGATTTGAAGCCACCAGCTGCCACTGGTGTTATTCAGTAAATAATGCACACCCAGGGGTGTTCTGTAGTCCAATACCATCTGGAAAGGCAATATTTACACAATGTCACACACTCTAGATGTCATTACTGCACATAGAAAATGGGTAATCTGTTAAATGTTCTGGTTTCTGTTTTTTTAGTTACTACCTATTTTTTATGTAAAATACTTATTCCATCAAATGTTTCAAGCTGAATGTATTATTGTTTTTGGATGAAGTATTTTACATAAAAAACGTAAGTGTTCTATAATCATTTAATGTCTACACACACACACACACACACACACACACACACACACACACACACACACACACACACACACACAAATACACACAGATTTAGAAGCACAGATACACAGACTCACAACATATGCATAGAAAAACACACGTACAGATATTTAGAAGCCCAGGCAGACAGACACAAAAAGTAAAAATAACACACACACACACACACACACACACACACACACACACACACACACACACACACACACACACACACACACACACACACTTTTTGAAGCAGACAGACAGACTTGCACACATATACATACTTGGAAACAAACACAGACACACACCCACACATGCGCGCACACACACACACATACACACACACACACACACACACACACACACACACACACACACACACACACACACACACCACTTCAGAGAGACTCTGTTATGGGAATGCATCTTGAGATGTCTCCTAGGGAATGAAAAAAAAACACTCAAGGCATTGCAACTTTTCAGTCTCTCCTCCCTCCCCTCCCCCTTAATGCCTGTAATTTTTCTGCTTCATGCTGAGCATTTCTTTTTTTAATTAAATCACTGAGGATTAAAGTCAGTCAGTATTTCCAGACATTAGGAGTTTTATATCTCTTAAAGATTCACGAATCCTTACTGATAGGCTGCCTGTTGCAGTCAGAGGTGGTGGTGCTGTCTCTTGCTTTTCTCTGTCTCTCTCTCTCTCTATGCTGCCTTGAAGTGGCAGACTTGTTTTTCAGTGGGCATTAACTGTACATTAATACCCGGCTAGAGAACATTTGTTTTCAGTCAGGGTGTGGTTGTGCAGTTCACCTATTCTCTAGGAAGTTTTAACCACCTAGGTCATTTGTGTTTAGCTTCTAGTGATATGATTGGCAGCATCGTATTTGCATAACAACCACAGTGGCATAATAATGAATAAAAACTTTCCTAAAGTGCAGTCAGATAAAAGTGGAGGCAGTTTGCCCCACAGGAAAACAACTTTCAGGATATGTTATGTATTACATTTCCTTAATGCATGAAAATGAGAATTAGTGCAGAGGGCAAAAATAGAGACTCTCCACTATACTTCCTCTCTGACAAACAATCTTCTCTTCCTGCCCTTACATCATGCTGTTCAAGATATCGCCCCTCTTTTCACAGATATTAGTCCTTTTCCTTCTCACCTTATTTCTCCTGCTTCTAACACAAACAAGCATTAAATTCTCACTCTTTACCCCCCAAAACAAATTCTTCAGCTACCTATTCATGCTCTGCTCATAATTCATACTCCAACATTAACCCAACCCTATATCACACAACTCCTCTTCTCTGTGCCAAAACTCAAAACCTCTCCACTAACTATTCCTTACATTCTGTATCCAACACTCAGTACCACTTTCATTACATAATTTCTAAGCTCTCACATATCATAGTCCATGTCTCCCATACCCTTTTGTCCCTCATCTGTTCCTGTGACATCCACCCTAACCCCGGGCCCTCTACTACTTTCTTCTTTTCACAAGCTAACTCCCTTAATTGTCCTAAAACTCCTCACATAACTACTCTAAATTTTCAAAACATCTGTAATAAAACCTCCAAGTTCCATACATGTCTCTCCTTAAACAAAACCAATATCCTAGCTGCTACAGAAACCTGGATAAAATTTACTGGACTCTGAGTTTCTCCCATCTAACTTTAGTGTAATTAGGGCAGATAGACTTAATAAAAAAGGAGGTGGTGTTGCCATCATATACCCCAATACCCTCAATATCTCGCCATTTATAGAATCTATCACACAATTCCAAAATGCTGAGATTTTGATCTCCTTTCTGGAAGGGTTCCTATCATGAAATTGAACAGGCTGAAGAGCGAATGGCTTTAACATCGGAAATACCATTCATTGATGTGCTTTCTGTGAGATCGCGGTACAGTGAAGATCAAAACATTTACCCTTTCATCACTGTAGTGCGATCTCAGAGTTGGTATATATTTTATATATATATATATATATATATATATATATATATATATATATATAATTAGTGGGGTGGGGGGGTGGGGGCACAGTCCCCCACAAGAGTGACTTCTAAGTATGGCATTTTCTGTGTTTAAGCTGTTCGCTCTCCAGTCTTTTCGATCTCATAATATAAACACTTTCTGGAAATCAACTGCTCTAAAAATCTTTGTATTATTGTCTTATGCAACCTCCATGGAAACAACATTCCAGTTTTAAACGATATCCTTTCTCGGATCTCCTATACTATTAAAAAATGAAACAATAATCCTTGGCAACATGAATATTGATTGGGATACTGCTTTCTCCAAAAATACACCATCCAGCATAAATCTATTTCACTTCACCCAACTAATTTCTACCACCACTAGGTACAACAATTAAAGCAATGAAGGTTCCATCTTAGACTGGATTCTTGTCTGAGACCCCTCCAAGTATGTAACATCCGGCACCATGTCCAACTCTATTAGTGACCACCTCCCTCCCTATGCTATCCAAGCCTGTTCCTCCTTCCCTAGAGACCACAATATCAAACTTGTCTGAAATCTTTCACAATTTAACCCCCACACATTTAATAGCATCCTTAATTTCATTAACTGGAATTGTCTTAAAAACTTTTCCATTGGATGATCCTCCTCTCCCTGCTCTCTAGTATAGGACTATCTCCCATCACTTAATTGGTTTAAAAGCTATCTATCTAAAAGAGAGCATGCTGCTAAATGGCAGACTTCCATTTCCCTTACCTTCACAACCCTACTGGTGTACCACAAGCCTCTATTTTAGGCCCTCTTCTGTTCAACATTTTTATCAACAACCTCCACCAAGCCATCCTGAAGGGCTCCCTAGTCCAGTATGCAGATGACTCCACTATAATCTGCTTTGCTCCCACCAGAGACATACTACAACAATCCACCCAAGTAGCATTTTCCACTATGGAAACATGGATTCACAAAAACAACCTTTCTTTAAATCCCCCAAAAAACTAAACTTCTGGTCTTCACTCCCAAGAGAAACACACCATGCAATAAAGCTGACCTCAATATATTATCCCCTAACTCTACCAAAATTGAGCTAGTAATCCACACTAAATTGTTGGGAGTACTAGTTGATGAAAACCTTAAATTTGATTTGCATATCCAAACTAATGTAAATAAGACCCACAAAAAACTTGGACTACTCTATAGACATAAAAAGTTCCTCTCCCTCCCAACTAAACAAGTATTAGCACTATCTTACCTGCTATCCTCACTAACCTATGGAACACCTTTACTAACCAACCTGCAATCCTCATTGAAAAAAATTCATAAAAAATGCTGTAACAAGATTGCTAAATTTGATACAAACCGTCACCATTCTACTCATCACTGTATTACCCTAAAGAAATGACAATGTCTAGTTAATTCTCCCACTACCTATCGCTCATTCTGCTCACAACTATACACAGACTCATTCATAAACCAAAAGACTGCCCTGCCCTTAAATCCCCATTAGGTCTCTGTGATCTGAACACCAATATCTTCTTCAAGTTTATGAACCTAATACACCTGCAGGCCAATTATACTCTTGGACAGTGGCGGCTGGTGACTTCAAATTAAATGGGGGCTGCAGGAGACAGCCGGAAGGGTGGGGCCAATGGGAAGGGGTGTGGCCAACTAGAAAGGCGTGGAAATATGCTCAAAACCACAACAACTGGAACTTTAATTAAATACGCTGCCCTCAGACCTCTCAACCTGGAAATGTCAAAAATCTGTACAAGGCCCATGAAAAATAGGTACAAATCTGTACGCTGATTAACATAAAATTTGCATACTTAATTATGTAACCCCGCCCACTCCAATGGAATTGTGGCATACCAATTTTCAAGCGCAAACTGAAGAACAGATAACCAAAATATGACACCAGAGTCCCCCTGCAGCCATTTCAATGTCCTATAACATGGCAATTTCACCCCATTTACCATAAACACTGTGTGCATACTGCTTTGCTTATACAATGATTATTTGAATTTTCACATTTTATAGCACAATGCACAAACACTAGTAGATAGCTGTTAAACAAAGCAACACTGTGTCTCAATGAAAATAGAATTTAAAACTTCTCTGCCCTTTTAACTCACATTCATTGAAACAGCATTGAAACCCACACCACATCCAAAGAAAATGCATCTGGCCAGTGGTGGATAAAGATTACCTTTGGGCTGTTTTCAAATCATAAGCCCCTTGCCGGCTTGCCCACAAAACAAGAAACATAAATGCATTCTTTGATACACATTCCTTGTATAATACAGCACACTTGTTACTTAAGTTAGAGTGCATTTAAAATTTATTGTTTGAACATTTTTTCCAGCAGGCAATGAAACAAAATGCATGAACCAATAATGACAAAACTGCACAATTCAAAACATTTCCATCATAAACTCTACTCAAACTTCTACAGTCCACCAGTATCAGTAAATACACACAATCTCTGCTGAAGTAAAAGTCATCTAAATAATTATACATTAAAGAAATATTGTATTTATTTATTTATTTATCATTTGTTGACCGGGAAAGTCCGACTAGGTTCCACAGAGCCTGTTTTCAGCGGAGGCCCGGGGAGAATGCTCCAGATGCATGTCTTTGACGCCGCACTGTCCAAACTAATGAAGAGGTTGCTGCTAGCAAACAGCTTTACAATATATATTTCATTGTTTCATTGACAAATAATGTGCCTGTTGCCCTTGAGGAATATATTGCCTAAGTTACATTAAACAATATTACTAGCTTATCATTTTATTAGTGTCCTTAACACTGCCATTTCCCATACACACACAGAGCAGTCATGACTCAAGTGCAAAGAAAAAACTATGCAAAGAAAATAAATCAAGTGCAAAGAGAAAGCAATGCAATGCAAGGAAGTACAACATAAGCTAAGCAAGCTTCGTACTGGATGCTGTTTCTCACACTCAGAGTGATAAGCATGTTTCCCACATTGCAATGCCATTTGTTTTGCACAGAAGGACGTTTCTCTCTGCTGCTGTAAACAACACTCCTAAAGCAGGTTTCTCTCTTTAACACTGCCATTTCCCATACTCACACACACATACCCACAACAGCCATGACTCCAGCCCAAAGAGAAAACAATGAAAGTAAATTGAGCCTCAAGTACAACATACGCTAAGAAAGCTTCATACTGGATGCTGCTTGCACACAAGGCCATTTTTCCAAGTTTTTGTCTGCTGCTGTAAATGCACTCCTAAAACTAATTTCTCTCTACTGATATAAAGAAACTACTATATCAAGTTTCATACTGGATGCTACTTGCACATAACGTTGTTTAACCACATTCCTCTCTGCTGCTGCAAACACACTCCTAAGTTTCTCTTCTTATACTGCTGTGTTGTTTCCCCAAAAACATATACACATAACATACATAAACATATACACATACATACATACATATACACACACATACACACACACACACACACACACACACACACACACACACACACACACACACACACACCTTACCTCCAGTTCCAGCCAGCATAACCTGCTCATGATAGAATAAATCCCCACATCCACGCTAAGTAGCAAAATAAAAACATCCGAATCCGATTCCAAGCAGTAGTTCTCCATGGCACGCGACGCGTCGCAAAACATAAGCAGTCCAAACATTAACTTCCCGCTCGCGTTTACTTCAAATCCAAGCAGAGCTCTCCATGCTAAATAGAAGCCAGCAGCAGCAGAAAAAATAAATCCAAACAGTTCCCGCTCGCATTTGCTGGAAATACGTGCCCTGTGTGGGCTTCAGCTGAATTCCGACTGGTTGGCAGAGCTAACGTTGCTGAT
The DNA here is from genome assembly GCF_019279795.1 of Protopterus annectens. Classification (NCBI taxonomy): domain Eukaryota; kingdom Metazoa; phylum Chordata; order Ceratodontiformes; family Protopteridae; genus Protopterus; species Protopterus annectens. The sequence continues at coordinate 640,968,686 of NC_056727.1, read as the reverse complement.
GTCATCGCGTACGTGATGACATCAGCGAAACCGCAAATTTTTAAATAAATCTTTAAAAATAAATCGGAAATGAAGGGGTGCCACTCGGGAATCGTGGCACCCCATTATTTAACCCCAAAACTCGGTTTTTACCGAGTAATTTGGTACGGTTGGGAGGTATGGCTGCCCTAGGTGCCAAACAGTCATTATGAAAGTCCAATCAAGACATAATGAAGTATAGAAGAAAAAAATATGTCAATGCATTGGTCTACATGACAACTTACTTAATATCTAGATGGAAACACAGGTTGTAAGGCATGAAAAAATAAATTACTTTTTAAATATATTACTGGAATGCCAGTCAAAATCAAGTATAAAAAAAACAAGCAGCACTCAACTCAAACCACTTCTCCTTGCACTGCAGTTCTAATTATAATTTATATTCAGCTTTATAAAAGTACCAAGTAACATGCTGAAAGTAGCAATCTCTGATACCCCCACTTGTAAAAATGTTTATTTTCCAAAGAAGACCTGCTGCCTGACAACTATCTACTTGTTTCATGTGGAAGACATCATCAAAGTAAAAAATGAACAGCAAACAAGAAACAAGCTCAAGATAAATTGCTTAAAGGATTCCTGCACAAGTTATGGACCATATATGATCGATTGGCATTCTGTTTAGTTTACGGGTAAAGCCTGCAAAGATGACTGCAAGTCTCCAACAAAAGATGACTGCAAGTCTCCAACAAATGTAATGAGCTTCTGAAATTACTGTAATCCTGTCAGTTATTACAAATACTGTCATATGCATTTCAATGCCCAAGGCTTATACATTATAGTTGTGTAAATATTCTCTGCACGGCAACAACAAAAAGGCTTTCAATGCTGGTAATTCTTTAACAGTATGCTTATTAAAGCTTACTTGCATCTTACAATCTCTGACAAGCTTACCTGATGGTCATTAAAGCATTGCTACTTAAACACAGAGCAACAGGGCACTGCAACAGCATGCATTTCCTTAATAATAAGAAGCATAAAGCAGCAGTATAAAAATATGCCAGAAAACCAGAACATTCTGTAAAATCAAGGACAGATGAAAAGCCACAGTCATACTTGTGGTCTACCTTGGATGGGGAAATACTCTGCACACTTACACTGCATAACTGCTCTGCCTTCCTTGGACACAACCAGAGCCACTACAATGGGGAGTGGGGTGCAACAAGTATGTCACAATTTGAAATGTCTCTGGCTGACGGTGATGGCTCTGACACTCATACCTCTCAACTTCAGAGCAAGATATCTGGACAAAACCATACATAGAACTAGAAGTGGGACACAGGCCCAAAAATAAGGACATTTTTTAAATATTGCTCTTATAAACTTAGAAAAATAATAGAGCAGTAGTAGGTCTTGCATTACTATGAATTTTCTGAAGGGTATGAAATCTAAAACTCAAATGTCTGCCATTATTTTCTAACTTCAATGTTTAATGATTTGCCACTAACTTGCCAGAAAACCACAATTTTATGAAAAACAGACCAGAAATATGATGCAAAAATATAAAATTGCCACACAATACAGCTGGGAACCTGTCAAAGAAGGAAAACCATTTTAATATTAACACCGTTAACATGAGCAGCTAACAAAATAAGAGAATCTACATGCATTTCTGAAATAAAAGTAATCTTTAACTCTAATCATTACAGTTATATATAATTGTAAACCCTCCACGTTTTCTTCCAAAATTGCCATTTAGAGGAGGGATTATTAGGGGGAGAGCAACATTTTGAGCCAAAATTGGGGACAGTTGAAAGGTTTGGATATTCCTAATTCTATAAAGTGATTTGCACGTACCTTTCAACCTCTTAATTCAGGAAATCTGGACAAGGCCAAATATATTGGGGGAACACACAGACACTACTAAAATTGCTCTTGTATAAACTTAAGACAGTTGATAGAATAACAGGTCTTGCTTTAGCATGCATTTTTCTGAAGGTTATGACATCGGAAACTCAATGTCTGTCATTTAGCGAATTCATTCCTAAATGATTTGCCAGAAAACCACACATTTTATGAGGAACAAACCAAAAATAAGAAGCAAATATCTATTCATTCTGCAAAAATATAGACAGCTGAGAGGTATAGTTCAGCTGAGGCTGTCTGAGTTTGCTGCCCTTCCCCTCTCACAAAATCATGGTCGAATGGAGCCTCCCCCTGCAGCCATTCCAATTTCCCATTCCTTTGTTATTTCACCCCATTTACCATAAACACTGTAATGTGCATACTGCTTTACTTCTGAAATTATTTTGATTTCATTTGAAGGTTTTATTTTGCATTTTACAGCACAAACCCTAATAGATATCTGCTAAACAAAGCAATGCAGTCTCACAATGAAAATATACTTAGCATTAAAACTTCTCTACCCTTGAAACTCACATGCATTGAAACAGCATTGAAACCCACATTCAAAGAAAATACATTTTGCCAGTGGTAGATAAAGATTAACTTTGGGCTGCTTACAAATCATAGGCCCCTTGAACATGAAATATACACATGCTCTTTGATATACCTTCCTGACTGTATTAAATTATATTCCTTGTACAATACAGTACAGTTGTTAGACGGCATTTTAAATTTATTGTTTTGAACATTTTTCCAGTAAACAATGAAACAAAATGCATGCACCAATGACAAAACTACCCAATTCAGAACATTTCCATCATAAACGTCTACTCAACCTTCTACAGTCCAAGAGTAGGGCAAACTGTTTGTCCTACTCTTCAGTTCTTTTTATGTATTCATTCAACATATTTTAAAGAAACTGCTTCTTACTACAAAAAAAAAAACAAATAAATATTGGAATAGCTCCCCTGTTAGAGTGGCACCCTAGGCGGCCACCTAGTTGGCCTATGCCTAAGGCCAGCTATGACATCACAGTAAGTCTTTCTAATTCAGACACTTCTCTTTCACTGTTGTTATTTCCCAGTGAGGGCCATAGTGCAGACAGCGTTCAGACTGGGGAAGCCACATGCTAATGCAGCAGTCTGGGGAGCAGTTTAAGATAATTAGTCTGTGCTATCTGCCATTAATGGTGGCAGCATTAGTCATATGCTATCCCCCATTATTGTCGATGGTATTAGTCATACGCTATCTCCTGTTAATAGCAATGGCTCCTGACTAACTCAGAAGAGTAATCTGAGAATTGCTCTCTCAAGTTAAAATTGTTGCTTGGAGGAAAATGTGAATGCCATCTTTTGAAGTTGCTCACCCGTTCACTTTCATGCCAGTAATCATGGTACTAGTAAATACCTGTAAATATAGCAGAGCTGTGTGTGTGTGTGTGTGTGTGTGTGTGTGTGTGTGTGTGTGTGTGTGTGTGTCTGTGAGTGTGAGTTCATGCATGCATGGGTGTCTCATTAAGTGTTTCGGTGAGTGTGTGCATGTGTGTAAGGACTTTTTTGTGGGTGCTTTCAGAATCCAGCTCTACATCTGAATCCCAGACAGTTATTTAAACAGAACTGCAAACAAAGCAATCCAAATTCATATGGCTCAAACTTAACTTTGCAATTTAAGACCAAATCATGCTATTGTCTTAAAAAGGCAAAAATGTTAAAGAAAAAATAAGATTTAGAAAACTCTAAGAAATAATTTTGTGCTTATTTTCTACTTATTAATCAGTGAAACTTCTGAAAAACAACATGGGACTTTGTGCTGATCAGAAACACAGAAAGTAGTTTCTTAACGATTGTCTGAAAATTCTTGTAATTTGTTCTTTTGCCAGCTGTGCCATTTAATGCAACAACGCAATCAAATGTTTTCATATGTGTATCTAGTGCACTACTAGCACATTTGGTTATTGGGGTAACATGGGAGGGTGAGGCCCGAAACCAGTACATGGGACCATATATCTGAAGGGAAAATGTAAAAGGAGAGCTTGTCTTCAGGTATTGGATACTCCAAGAGACAGTGCCTTTCCTCTGTTGTGCACCATCTGGCATCCAGTCTACAGGGGATACCTACTAAGAGACATTGCTTTCTCTGGAGTGTCCTACAGATTCAGTATTTGCTTTCCTTATAACTTTAAATAGTTCTGGCCATTAGAGCCCCACCCATCTTTCCTGATGTAGTTTTGTGTACAATTTCCATGCTTGCTCCACTATTCCTTTGGCTGACAACTTCTGCATTTCTTACCTAGCTTTCCTCCTTTTCCACCTACAGGGTCACTCACATTCTATTTTCCTGCTAGAGAATGAGTTGCCTGATAGTATTCTTCTGTCTGATCCAACTTTTCCAGATCAGAGATAATCCTCAAGGAATGTTTCAAAGTAGGAAGCTATTACAACTACGTCTAACTCCTGGCATACCTGATACATGGCTACTGTTCTTAATATTCCACATCTCTTTACCTACAACATCATATTTTCATTCTAGGGCAATCCTTTCCTTCATTACCATAATCTTTGCAACTTTATCCCTCCTGAATTTTAGTTATTGCATTTAATCCACTGTGCCAGTATTCATAGGTTTTACTTTTCTTTCTTTTCCTTTTTTTTTGTGTTTACTGCTTTGTACCACTGAAATGTATTGTTTTTGTTTAATGTATGTGTGTTAGATGGTTGCAGTACATTTACTCAGATAAAGGACACTTACACCAACACTCATCATACAGACTCACACAGTCACACACAGACACAGACACACACACATGCACACACACACACACACACACACACACACACACACACACACACACACACACACACACACACACACACACACACGCACACACACACCGGAGCTCACCTGCTGTAGAATATCAGTCACTCCTGTGATAGCGAGCATGTACTACATCCAGCTCCAAGTCGCCCGTGCAGTCAAATCCAAATCCAGCCTCATGAGAGCTGAAAACTCACCTCACCTCTCTCCTGATTGGTCTAGCCTGCAGATGCACCAGCCCGAAGCTCCTCTCTTCTGTGCAGTCATCACCGCACAGACTTCTGGCCATCTGCGGGGCAGAGATGACTTCCCCTCTATCCGGACTGCTGACAAAGGCAGTCTGGAGTTCTGACTGAGTTCCCAGTGCGTGCGTGGAGTTCTGGGACTCACGATTTTTAAATTTTTTTTCCTTTTCTTTACTTTTTTGTTTGTCTCTGTTTTCTTTTTGTTTCCTAGGTGGGGGGGGGCTGCAGTCCTGCAGTCCTATAGCACAAGCCACCCCTGCTCTTGGAACATTGCAAGAATATGCGATAATCTACCTACATCTATCTGCATACTGCACAATCTTCTCCTCTTCAATTGGACATGTAACTGTTCAGTTCCTTCCTCTGCCATTACTTAATTCACAATCTGAATCTAAAACTGTTTTTATCTACTTCCTGCTCCAATATTTTGTTTTCTTGATAATTCCTAATAAACCTTTAACTACTTAAATCATCCTCTTGCATATTTATTACTCTTTAACTACTTTTTCCCCTCTTCCCTCCCTCCATCCACTTTCCTTCCACTTCCTTCTCTCGTATCTTCTTCTTTTTATGTTCCATCCTATCTACTTCCCCCTCCTCATCTCTCATCTTTCTCATTTTCCCTTTTGATTCCTCCTTCCTTCTTCCCTATATATTACAAAGTACGCCTCTCATCCCTTTCACTCTCTATATATGATTTTTTATTCTATATATTGCCTGGATTTACATGCATGCCTTGTGCTCATAACTATATAGTTTTTGCACTATTTTGTTTTCCCTAGTTTTGTGTCATGTTATTATTGTCTGTATTATGAATGTTTAACTTTACTGTTATTATAATGTTATATCAGTTTTAACTATTTCCTACACTTTTTTATGTAAATTTTCTACCAATTTCATTTTTGTAATTGGTTTGATATTTTTTTGAAATTTTTTTGTGTTATTGTTACCTTGGAGCTTTTCTCCCTGGGTCTCCACTGAAAACGGGCTTTTTTTTTTTGGCCAAATGGATGTTCCTGGTAAACAAATGCTAATAAATAAACAACAGCCAATAAATAAAATAAATAGATAAATAAATAAATAAAAAGACAGGTACATTTCAGGACATGCAGCTGTGACAATGAAAGTGAAACTGGAAGAGTCAGGACAAGGAGACAAAGAGAGAGATGGGCAAATTGTAACTGGAAGAGAGGAAAGAGCTGCAGAATATAATAGATAAAAGCAATAAAACAAAATTAAATGGATGGAGAATAATTTATTGAACACTGGAGGGATGGGAGTGAAGATGGCAACCATGTGGAAAATAATGAAGAAAAAAATGAAGTGGAAAGGTGGCCTAATGGTTAAGGTGTTTGCCTTATAAACACAAGGTGCAGCGTTTGAGCCTCGCAAGCAATAATTGGCTAGGCTTAAAATGGCTCACAAGGGCCATTCGCTTAGTACTAACCTATGAAAGATGGACACTGCTAAAGAGGTACAGAACTACTTGAAGACATTCCTGTCAAAAAATCAAGAAAAAGATTTAAGATAGTAGTTATGATAAGGAGAAGTTAATACAGGAAAAATGCATTAAGAACTGAATTAAAAACAATTTTTTTAACAGCCACATAGGACAAGCAATAGTAAAAAAAATGGAGCCAGTGAAGACTGCGTTTAGAAAGCTAATGAAAAAAATACAAACCCAAACAAGAAAACAAAGAGATACTGAAACTGAAAGGGAAGGATAAACAAATGGTGGAAGATAACAAGAAAGTAAAAAAAAGGAATTTAGAAGATTCTACCAAGATGATATAAGAAACAGGAAAGGGGAGGAAGATTGTGGTGAAGAAGGGAAGTGAAATGAGAACGGTATGAGATAAATCAGGAACATTGGAGTAATAAAAACAGACATCAGCAAGGGAGAGAGAAAGTGGACAAGTTATCAATCAGCTATCCACTAGAATTCTTCATATGTAGAAGGAAGATTAGACAGGTAATGGATAAGGAGTTTATAAGGATAAAACGGACAAGGGCAGTTTCCAACTCCATGGGAGCATCCAGGTAGAAAGTCATATTGGTAGATGTTAGAACCAAAATCAAACATGGATTTGAGTGGCAAACACATAGCATGTTCAAAATATTTCCCATGTATACAAGTAAGGTTAGCCATTCTGTAGTTATCAGTAGGCCAACTAGTATGACTTTTCTGCACAGGGAGGACAACTGTCTCTTTCCAGATGGACAGAACAGTTCCTTCTATTGGATATTTTGGAAACAAGTATGTTAAGCATGGTAATAATGCCTCTGCTATTCCTTTCAGGAAACTAACATTTAAACCATCTGGGCAGGTGTAGGGTTAGCCTTCATGTTTAATGATATCCTTCTTGTATCAATATCCTGTGTTACTGGATAGGTACCATTGAGGATAACCATCAATGAACCATTCGACAAAATATTAGCTAGGTTATTAAGAATATAAAAGTGTCACCCATATTTATGCGGACTCTAGATGTTTCATCTTTCCCAAAAGAGCACAGATATTTAAACAAGGATTTATAGTTGTCAGAAGAATTTATAGCCAATTTTACTTCATACTCAAATCTCAATGTATTAATTAATTTTAAGAACAGATGTTTTAATCCATTGTAGCTATGTCTATTATCCAAAGTAGGATGAGAAGGATCTCCATAGACTTCATCAGAACAAAGACGTATGTTCCCCAATTACTTTTATAGACTTAGAAATAATTAGTGGAAATACCATAATCAGTATCATAAAGAAACATTAGATGTTATAAACAATTAAAACTTCTGTATAACCATTAAATATATCAAGTACTTATTTATACACTCTCTTATAGATAAATACTATAAGTAAGTTAATTCATATTCACAAAAGCAAATATTAAAGTTGCAGATGTGAAAGAAAAATTTGTAAATATGAAAATACATACATAGAAAGTATAAAATACAACTGCCAAATACATTGCATGTTTGCTTATAATTTATTCACCCTCATATTTAATAGGGGACAAGTGAAATATATTAATTTATTCGAGGGGTCTAATCTGTGATAATAATTCTCTATAATCTATCCTATTTCCCAAGCCCCACCCCTAGCATTTTAGGATAGAATCTCCATGATGCAAAATAACATTTTTAAAAAATCCTTACACATTAATGAATGTTTGTGCTGAGCATTTTTTGTGTTCTCTTTAAGAATATCATAAGAACAAGTATATTTTCTTTGCTATTGAAGTTTACAGTGGCTTAAGTGTAAATCATTAGCTGGTTAAGTTTTATTGGTTTTAGTAACTGTTTTGGTAGGTTATGGTAAGTTCAGTTTTCTGGTACAGTGTTGTGGCTGAGCTATCAGCATGCTGAATCTAGCTGCAGGTACTGGAGTACTACAACTTTCATCTTTTGCCATGCAGGGCCTTGGTAGTTGTTCTTTATATTGCATGAGGAAGCTGACATGCATAGGTTCACATGATGTGGCTTTGAGGATGGACTACTGATGTAGTATTTGCATAGGACTATGGATGGTGATATGGTGTTATGGCAAATAACAATAGTTATAAAATTTGAAGAACGTTTTGACATTTTGATGATGTGGTACTGCTGCTTTGTAATGCTAGTAAGCATTATTATTAGAGAACAGGGTGAAAACATGTTGAGTGGTTATTAGTTAGTCTAGCTGCTGAAGACTGGTGGCTGAGCAGATTGGTTGTAACTTTGAGGTTGGACTACAGATGCCACTAGTTTGTTGAAGGCTAGTATTTTTGTCAATCACATTTGCAGCAAATTCTGTAAAAAAAAAAAAAAAAACTAACAACAGGTATAGCCACAGTTCATGGTTGCAGGTTAATGCAGTTTGTGATGTTTTCATGGGTGCATTATATGCATTTTTTACAATTATTGGGGTTTTTGAGTCAGCATTATTTTGGGTTTGTTCACTGTAAATCATGTTGCATGCTAATGGGAATGCTATTAGCTTGGGCTGAAACACAATGGTTATGTGAGTGATTAGCTGGTTCTTAACAGTTAGTGTTTGTTTTGCAGTATCTAGCATCATAGTTACTTTTAACCTCATTTGGCTGCCTAGTTTTAAGGTGGTGAATGCAGTATTTTTTGTAGCTTTTTTCGGTTGGGCTGTTAGTAGAGAAAAGGAAGAATGGAGTTGCTATATTATCAGGATTGGAGACCTTGGTTCTGTTCTTTTGAATATTAGAAGCATGTTGCATCTGTTTTTGGATTACCGATGAGGGCTTAAGATGGTTAATTGAGACCTAGCTACTCACTAGCATAGTGATGCTTAGTCCTCTCTATGAAAAGCAGTACCTTTGGTTTAAGGCCATTATAAGAGGTTTTCTTTGGGGGGACCATGTATAAAATTAACTGGAAGGTATGTAATAGCAGAGGAGCTAAATAAAAAAGGTTGTTAAATACATATATGGATCATGATAGTCACTGGGTTTATGAATTGTTGGTTGGTAGAGTTGCATTATGCTAGCCGCATCATTGACTCCTGGGGGCGGGGTCATCTAATAGGAAAACTTTGGCAGGGCTCCATAGTTATGTTAATTTGTGGTCAGGTTGCTAAGTGGTTGTTCTGAAGACTGGTAGTGGGTCAAGGTTGTCATGACACTTGGGGAGATTAAGTTATATGGTGGTAATGTCGTCAATATGGGAGAATTTCTGTAGAGGATGTTAGTGGTTTGATGGGGTAGTGATTGGTTACTAGACCCTGGCAGGTGCATGTTATTTCAGCTTTGAGCATTCATTCTTAGTTCTTTTATCAAGAAGGGGTAGCAGATATGTAAGAAGGGTGAGTTTTAGAATGAGGCTTTTTGGTGTAAGTGCTACATGTTGTTTTCAAGTCTTGCAGGATGGTGAATGTAGTGGCTTTTAAAAATGATTGGGCAAACATAATTGCCCAAGTGGAAACGTTGTTTCATGACATAGCAGCAGTTGGGAATATAAAACTGATGCCTAATGAAAGTTCTTCAGCGGATTCAGACCAAAGCCATAGAAGATAAAAACAGAGGAAGGCTGGCAGTCAACCAGGAAGTTTGGACTCATCCAGATGTAGAGTGGCAAAAGCACTTGTCTGAGAGTGTAGAAAAGTCCTAGCATTTCCTTTAACATCATCAGGTAATCATATTGTCAATAATTTATCAGTTTTGAAAGAAGATGAGGTTATACAATATATTAGGCTTGCAGGGCTTTTACAAGGTCTGAGTGCTGGTGACAGGGTTAAACTTTAGGAGTTGTTAGGTGTGTCATGAGATGATCAGGGACTCTTGGGCAGTTTGCCCAGGATGTACTGCTTGAGGTACAGGAGCCTGGAGTGCATCCAGTGTCGCTGCTGTTGGAACAGTTAGATGTGTTGTTGGGGCAGTCACACTTGTAGACTACCCTGGCACAAGAGGTACAGACAGATTTTCAAGGGATTTAGACTTTGTTACCAAGTGAGTCTGACTTGTATTTAATACCACATATTCCCATAGCAGTTGCAGACAAGATTTGGTGAGGAGATTAGATAGAATTGTTTGAGCTGCTGGATGCAGGTGTGGAACAATGGTTGGTTGAGACTGAAGCCCCAAGGGATAAAGACTTGGTAGCAGGCTTAGAAGCACTGAGTAAGATGAGGTTGTGAAGGTATAGGGCCAGAGCGTGTGACAATTGGGTCCATGGTTTTGTGTTTTTTATGGTGGCAGTCTTGGAAAAAGATGTTTCACAAGCTTTACTGCTTTCACCTTTAGGGAAGCTCAGAGGATGAGAGGCATTACCTCCTGGTTATGGTATGATCAGAAGTTAAGGAAACTTAAAGTTGTGGAGTGGGAGTCAAGGCAGACAGATACTTGACATGAACTGATGGCGGAAAGGCCAGTTGCGCAAGATTGGTTGTATATAGGTGAGAATGAGGTTAAGGCTGGTATTTGTCAGGGGTTTAATTTTGCAAAATATTCTTGTCATTCTGTGCATACTTGTGTAATTTGACTGCCACCATATGTTAGCACAGAAACAGTGTAGGGTCTGCGCAGTTTGAGAATAATAGGTCTGGAACAATGTGTGTGCCTGTGGGGCAGGGTAGGGGGAATTTTCAAGGTAACAGGAGCCAGTTGCTTTTTTGGGGGCAAGTAGGTAGATCAGCCCACACATTCTACTGTTAGAGCAAATGTGCTGTCAGCCAGATACACAGGAATTAATAATGGGTTTTACAGTTTATTTCAGCTTAAAATCTAAAAGTGCAGGCTAGTTTAGTAATTCCAGAAAAAATGAAGTCTACACGTTGCAAAGGAGATGTGGCATTGGCCTTGCTTTGGAAGGAACTGGTGGCAGGTAGGGTTTCTGTTTGATATTCCCCCATTTTTTTGTTTCATTTTGTCTTTCTTCTCTGGGACTGATACCAAAAAAGAGGGAATGAGATTTTCATTTAATTCAAGATTTGCCTTTTTCCTGAAGAAGGGTGAGTTAATGATCACACTGACTGGGAAGATGTGAAAGTACCATATGCTTTGCTACATGATGCAGTTTGACTCATTAAGGTTTTGCAGATCCCTGGTTAGTTAATTAGACATTAAGATAGCCTTTCACTTGTTAACCATGAAAGAACATGACTGGCCATGGTTAGGTTTGTTCATAGCAGGGAGGTTTTAGTTTGATACATTAATGCCATGTTTGAGAGATTTAGTATGGCCTTGCAGTGGATGTGGGAGCAAAGATCCTCGTGTCAGCAAGCAGCTCATTATCTTGCTGATTATTTTGTTAATTGGGGAAGGTCAAGGTGAGGCAATACAAGCTTTTATACTATTGTGTGTGGAGTTCATGGTGCCTCTATCTCAGGATAAGGTAGAGGACCCATTGATAAGGTTGACATTTTTGGGTTTGGAGATTGATGCTGAGAGAAGGCTATATTTTTTTTGTCTGAGGATAAAGTTAGCAAGTCAGGATTATCTTATAGGTTTTGTTGACAGGGAGAAAGTAAGGGTGAGACTGCTGAAGCTTTTGGGTTTGTTAAGTTTTGCATATTGAGCATTTTCTATATGTAAGGCATTATAGGTCCTTGGCAAATCTGTTGCTAGAGGGCATTTCGCAAGCATCATTGGGTACATTTGTATAGTGTGGTCATGTAGGACTTTGATTTATGGATGTGTTTTTTGGAAGGTTTAAATGGTATTTCGTTTTGGCAGGAAAACTGGTTATCTAAAGAGGATTTACATTTATGGACAGATGCATCTGTGAGTGTTGAGATGGTGACAGTCTTTAAGATCAGCATTTTGCTGCAGATTGGCCAAAGAGATGGCCAGTAGAGTAGAAGAAAGATTTGACAGTTTTGGAGTTGATGCATATTTGGACAGCTTTGGTGGTATGACAACATCATTTTATAAATAACAGAGTAGTTTTTCATTTGGATAATGAGGCAGTGGTTCATGTATTAACTAGGAAGTCAGTGAGGTCCAATTATTGCTGCAGAAAATAGTCCTGCTTTCTTTAAGAATTAATTTGTCTTTCTTGGTGCAGCATGTGTCAGCAAATTGAATCTTTTAGCTGATAGTTTGTCTTGTTTTCGGGTTGACAGGTTTCATAACATGTCTCTCAGTGCATCTTTCAGTCAGTGGTGGTGCCAAGTGAAGCTTGGTAGTTTGTAGCAGGTTGGTTGCTATCACAATCTTAGTTTAGATCTATGAGGAGGGCATACAGTTCAGCTATTTTGGTTTTTATAGGCTTTAGGCAACATCTTCCTTTGCATCACAATTGCTGGTCTGTGAACCTGGTTTTTTACATTTGGTGGACAGGTGGAAGTAGGGTGAGGTAGTTCACACAGTTAGAGTGCACATAGCAGCTCTTAGCATGATGTCTAAGTTGTTGGCTTTGGAAGACGTGATGAAGCATTGTAGGTTTTTGAGGATACTGAAGAGGTGGGAAAGAGTTAAGGTTGTGAGATGTGATAAGATATTGCCATTGGGTAAAGCTTTATTGAAAATGACTTTAGTTGGTTTATATTGGTGGTTCTCAAAGTTGATTGTGTTTTGTGGTCTTTGTTAGCTCTCTTTCTGTTTGTTGGGGCTTTTAGGACTGCTGAGCTGGTGGGTTCATTGTATCTGTGAGATGTTTACATTCCTAAAACAGCGGTAGTAGCTTGGTGGAGGAAATCTCAAATAGACAGGAATGGGCAAGGGCAACATATGGTATTACAGACTAGTATGGAGGAATTGCTGTTCTCAGTTTGGCGACCTTTGTTATGGTCAAGGATGTCTAGTCATAAAGTAGATTGTTTTCAGAACGGTGCTGGAAAGCCAGTTGCTGTAGGGGAATTTATTAAGTTTGTTCAGAGGTCATTGGAGTGTCAGAGGTTAAAAGCTGATTGATTTGTAGCCATTTCTTTTGGATACAAAGGGTCTCAAATTTGGTTTTAGCAAGTTCATCAACTGCAGTTATAAAATGAATGGGGAAATGTGTATCTGATGCCCATTGCACTCAACCTCTTAGCACAAAAAAACTGGACAAAACCAAAAATATAGGGGCACAACACCCCAAAAATGGACAGGTTTTAAATATTGCTATTATAAACTTAGAAAGTTGCTAGAATAAAAGGTCTTGTGTTACCACACATTTTGTGAAGGATATGAAGTCTGAAACTCAAGTGCCTGTCATTATTTAGTGAATTCAATCCTCACTGATCTGCCACAAAAGTCCTGAAAACCACAAATTTTATGAGGAACAGACCAAAACATATGAGGCAAAAATGTGAATATTATGCAAAAATCTGGACAGTCAAGAGGTATACTGATGATTTTTTTTAGCTTATGTTAGATGAATATATTTGGTTAAGTAGAATATTAGGCATATTTGTGGGTAGTTTTTGTTCGACTGTTTTGCAGAGCACAGCAAGATTATCATTGCTGGTCATTCTTTAGTTTATTTGGAAGTAGAGTTGGCTAAGATTTGTCTTCATAGCACTATGTTAGGTCTCGATCCTGAGAAATGGGAAGTCATTTGAAGTGGCTGTAGAGGCATGCAGTGGTATGAACTGATGAAGAAGGTTGTGTCTTTTCAGCTCTATGAGGGGAATGTCAGGTTGGTGTAAATCCATTTAGATGTGAATGACTTGAATATAATTCTGAACAGCTGGTTGTTGGCACAGATAATTTATGATTTGGTGCTATTAAAACAATGGTATCCTATGGTAGACTTTGTTTGGTCTGAGATTATACATAGGTTGGATTGTAGACAGGCATGTTGTTATAAAAGTGTGGAAATGGTCAGGCATTTTACTTATTACATGGTTTCACAGGCAGGTCATTCACTTAGTTTTAAGACCTTGCCTCAGTGGGAGTTTGCAGATAGAGACCTTTCTTGGTTTGGATCAGATGGGATTCATTTGAGTGAGGTTGAGATTGATTTGTTTAATGTCAATATTTATATGATTATTAAAGATAAGTTGGTAGGTGGTTAGTAGTTAATTAAAGGAAGAAATAGGGAACAGGCTAGTGGCCATTTAGAGGAGTCTTTGAAGAGTACCCCTCATTCCCAATTTCCTGTGGCCTAGACTGGAATGCAATGGAGTGGACAGTGGTGCACTGCTCAGGTAGGCATTGGTTGTTATAATAAGCAGTTGTTTCAATGCTGCTATTTTAAGCAGGGTAAGAGGTTCAATGCTGCCCTTAATGTGACTCTGCAAGTGTTATTTGATTTTATTTCTGTTATATGATGGAATGTTATGAACTTAATTATGTTTAAGAAGTTGTACTGCATATCTGTTTACTGTTGATTATGGAATGAATCTGGCCAGACTGGCTTCCTTGGTGTGGTTGTTGAATATGCATGAGTAGCTGTACAAATGAAATTTACTGTACAGCAGATCAATATGTACAGGGACTCTTGCTGTGTTTGTGGTAACCAGGTAGGTTTTAAGTGAGTAAGGAGGAATAGTGTAATGGAAATGATGTACTTGTTTAAGATGGGGTTAGGTGGGAGTGAGGGATTATATAGGTGAAGCAGAAAGGGGACTGGTCTTTTTGGTGTGGGCTGGAGACATATCCTCCCTTTAGTTTTGTGGAGCTGTAAGTAGGTAGGTGCAGGGTTCTTGTGGCAAGTAGGGTAGGGGCATTTAGTTGGGTCTGTGAAGGATACTCCTGTATGCCCCCTTTCTTGTGGCCTAGATTGTAATGCAATAGAGGTGGTGGAGGTGGTGCTATTCAGGTGGGCACTGGTTGTTACAGAAAGAAGTTGCAGTAATGCTGCTGTTTTAAGCAGGGTAAGTTGTTCACTCCTCCCCCTAATGTGACTCTGCAAGTGTGTGTTACAAAAAGGAATGTTATATTGTATATCTGCTTACTGTTGGTTATTAAATAAATCTGGTCACACTGGCTTCCTTAGTGGGTTCTTAAGTTGCGTGAACAGCTATACAAACCCAGTTGGTAATCTTCCAGATAAAAACTTAAACACTTGAAGTATAACATCCAAAAGGAAATATTAAGCCTGATATAGTTGCAGCTTTTAGAATCAATACACAAACTTAACTATAAGTCATTGTACCAAATGACAATTTAGTAACCAAATGATCTCCACTCCCTGTGTTATATATCTATGAACAATGGGTTGAAGGTGGAAGGTAGAGTTACTTGAATTGAGAAACAGCTAAACTATTAACATAACCTAAACACGGTAAATCTGCTTGTAAATTAATGTTACAGTTAAATACCTTAGTGGTAAGTGTTGGCAAATGTATTGTCAGAATGAACTTTAAAAAGCTTAATAGAAATCCTAAGCAAAGGTCATTCAGAGGCACTGTAGAGCTGCCTGCTTAGAAAATATCTCCTTACTTCAAAGAAAACTGCTCACACACAAATAACACAGGAAAACAACTACTTATCAGTTACCTGTGCTCTTTAAAGGACAGTCAGGAGAGAAAAAGAAAAATACAAAAATAAAATAAGTAAAAAAAGGTAGATTTGCTGCTTTACAGAACTGCAGTTACAGAAAAACATCCACACTAGTGTTGGAGTCTTAAATCTCCTTACTTCAAATCAGCCCACCAACAGACAAACATGCAGGAAAACAGATAAATATTTACACTGTAGTCAACTGTGAGCTTACAAGGACAGTGCAGAGACCAAATGCAAATTAGAAAAAAGTTAAAAAAGCAAAAAATAAGTAGGTTTGCTGCTTTACAGGACTATAGCTATAGCAAAACATACTTGTATTTCTATTAACCAGTCATCTGACTTTTTATCAATTATTTTATAGCAAGCTAGAATTTATCTTCAGTAATGAATCAGCAAATGCTATATTTTCATTTCATCAATAAAACTGATATGGTTTGATAAAGACCTTAAAAAATCATGCTCCCATTACCAAGTACACATCACAAAGATGTTGGTAATGGCTCATGTTGTATTCAGAGGTAGTATCTTATTTTTTCCTTGAGGTAAACCACTATGTTATCAAATGTTTGCATATGTCTGATAAATTTCCACTTAAAAATTATCTACACTGGTTCACTAATGATCGAATGTGAGATATCATGAGGTTATAATAATATATAATAGTATAAACATCTTTGTGATTTGAGTAATAAAAAATATATGTGCAACAGAATGTCCTCTTCCATGATCACAACCATGGGATAATGTGGCCAGTAATTAGAGGTCATTTATCCACAGCTATTTCCAGAGATAACTTGAACATCTTGCCATTGACTATTTGTCCTAATAATGCCTCATGATACTCAGTTTGAAAAGTACATACAGATAATTCTTGACCACACTGAGGAGTTTGTACAAAATTGAGAGCCATTTAACAACGTATCTTGAGAACCATAGGCAAGTTTAGCTATTATATATATAGAAAACACATGCCTATCTTGTGATGCACTTTCAGTTAAATATGTGGTTTCACATTTTTGACGTTTATTCAGCATTTATAGCTTATAAGCACTACCTTTTAAGAGAAGGACAAAGCATGTAGTAAGCTGTTTTGGACTTGATACCACACTGAAAAAGCAACTGTACATCAGGTAACATGCTGGACCTCTTAGCACTCATTATTTCTGGTTGAACAGCTGAATGCATAAATGTTGCCTGTGTCATGCAAACAATTTATGTTTTTTAACTGTTATAAAACAGGAATGGCATCTACTGCTATCAATAGTTTACAGTCGAAAGAGATATACTTTTTTTGTAAAGAAGTTCCTCATTTTGAAGCTTAAAAATTCTGTGTTACACTTTGTTCCACATAAAAAGGGTTTGTCAAGCATTCGAGATTTGTTGACTGACATCTTTGGTAAATAATATTAAGTAATACTGAATCATATTAATTCATAAAATAGTTTTAATATGAAGAAACAGTTAATAATTATGTTATGAGCTTTCTAGCTGAAAGTGTTAGTATGCAGCCCACATTTTCCCCATTTATTCCACATTGTCAGAGGCAGTGTTCCACATTTTAGCCATTTATTCCACATTATCAAAGGCAGTGTTCCATATTCTGGAGATGGAAGTTTGAAAGCAATGCTAGATGCGGGCTGAAGGTCCCTATGAACTCTCTCTAAATAATATATCTTGATAAAGTCTTTGAAGGTCAAGATAGTTAGCTATTTTTTTTTTTTTTGGGAAAACCCTCTCAAGGTTGTCTTGCGCTAAACCCCTAATTATTAGATTTTTCCTTCCAGATCTACCATTTAAGGAAATAAGGCATTGTTTTATTGATTTCATGAGAATGTCAGGTTAACTTGGTCTGATCATAACAATCTTCCAGGACAGTGATTAACAAAAGCATAATTCTAAAATCTGCAATGAGTTTTTAATATATTTAATGAGTTTGCAAACTGCAGATTGAAGTGCACTGGAAAGGTAACTTATTATTTAATGAAGTCACAGTTAATGCTGCTGGGTCTTGTTACATGAAATCCCTGAAATCTAGTAATACTGCAATGAGGTAACTTGGAGGCCTCAATTCTAATTTGTAAAAAAACACTTATTTATTATTACATTGTTTTTCCCCTCTCTGTGTACATGTATCTAATATTACTCTTGAAGCTGACAACATAATATTTTTCTTATTCTTTTCATCTGGTGAAAACAGTGGAAATCTCAGCGATTTAACTACTGATGTAGCTCATTTGTTTTCCTCCATAGGAGGTGTGACTCCACCAGTAGTCAAGGCATTTCTTCCAGTTGTATATTGCCTTTAACACAACAGAATTATATTTTAAGGCTGTGAACCTCTGATTTATGCAGAATTGACAAGCTTCAGGGAGTGCCATTAATCAAAGAAATTGCCCTCAAATGAACTACCACAGACTCCTCCTAGCAGTTTAACACATCTGGGTATTTCTGACCTTTGCTTTCCTGTATGAATCTTTACTGGGATTGAACGTTAAAAAGCTATTTTGCATACAAGGTCTCCTGTTTGTGGTTGAATTCAGACAAGTGGGCTCTTCCATCCATTGACTGTTATGCAGCTTACTAAAAATTAATGCAGTAATGACACCACATTCAAAGCTTCTGTAGAATACATTCACAGATGAACTTAGAGAACCATGTAGCCTTGCAGTAGCACGTTAGCATGTCTAATTACTTGGAAACTCATTTCTGTATTCTGCTAGCAAGTCCATTATCATGAAATTCAAACTGATGCAAATGAAGTGTTTCAGTTGCTGGAACCTTTTTAGCATTATTTCCTGAATACTTAATAATGGTTTTAAGACTTACTGCTCAGTCGCAGTTTAACTGTTTGCCGAAAATTGTTTACAAGATCAGTCATTCGCAGAATAAGCCCACTAATTATATAACAGGAGAGCAGAAACAAATATAAGTGAGGAATAATTATAAGTCTGAAATGCAGTTATAAAAAGTCACACATCACTATGACTTTATGAGTTGTGAAGTGTTTACTCCAGGCAGACCTTATTATCATTTCCATGACATCCATTTGCAATGCAGGAACCCAAGTTAATGAAAGACTCTCTGCAGATCTTCAAGGTCAGCAGAGAAATGACCTTCCATGTTCAAAAGTGAGTAAGAAATGTTTAAAATGTCACTTAAATATACCAGAAGTTGCAGATATGTGGAATACCATGCAGGTCACACATATAAATGCTTAGTTTAACTTGATGTATACAGCCTTTTTTATGGCTCTTGCAAAGAGACTCTAGATGTTTGAACTGCAGTGTATTCTGTCCCCTCATGTGAAGGTAAGCTTTATATGTCTCTCACAAATGCTGTCTGTCACAGACCTACCTTCATGCAGTCTTAAAGCCTAGTACTCAGTCCTTGGAATAAATATGGCATCTTAACACCCTCTTGTGAATCAGTGATATGTACTCAGAACCATAGCTAGGTTATCTAGTGCATTGTCACTGTGCAATACCCTAACTGATGCCTTATTCAACTCAAAGTTGAGGGAAAAAAAAGTCTTCATAAGGTGGAGAACAAACAAGCAAATACAAAAATACTGTAGCAAACCACTTCCTGCAAATGAAACAAGCAGCTTGACACTGTTAAATTTTCACACACTAAGTATTTAAATGCTTTAGCTGCAACCATAAATGTAGTATCGGCATTAATTTCTGAATGCCAGGGCTGCATGCACTGAGTACTGAGCATCTAGATACGTTTCTTATATGGGTGCTATATAGGACTGATTGAATGGCAGCGGCTAAGCACTCTACTCACATACACACTCACAGACACACACATGTGCATGCAGACACATGCACACACCAACACATGTGACTCTTCCAGGAAAGAAAATTCCATTAATAATGAAAGAATTGTGATTATCTTTACCCACAACACAGAAATTTGGAAAAGAAATAAAATCTTACTGCTCCGTCATAATTATGAGGAATATATTTTGCACAATGTATTAATGCATATTTCTCATGTTAGAAAAAATGTATTTTGTTCTTGAAAAATAATCAGCCAAAGTCATCTGTGACTAGCAGAAGGTGAAACCAATCAATTTATTTAAAATAAAAATGGTGCTCTGTTGTTTTAGACAGTTTTTCCCCTAAATTAGTGCATTTCATTATCTGACAACCTCGTTTTTTCAGTGGGTTGTTTCACTCTCTTTGTAGCTATATTGGGTTTTGCTGAGAACTTGAGAATAAAAAAGTGCAGTTGTGCAAAATCTTACCATAATGGTAGATGTCCTTGCCTTTACTGCTGTAGTATTCTTTACATATGGGGATTTCCTTCCATGGACTCCCAATGTCTATCCAGTCTACTAAAGACTCCTGTTGCCGAACATCACCCAAATGCTCCTTGCGTAGCATAGGGCATAAAGGTGACATTCAGGTCTGCCATAGTCAGAACTGATTGCCCCTGTAGGAACACCAGTCTAAGAAATAGCCTTAGAAATCCAAGAAGAAATATTTTGCATGGTTACAGCAAGTCCTAAAAATCTAGGATGAAAAAAAAAACAAATAACTGATCAGATTTTCTAATAGCCACAGTCTTATCCAAATAAACCTTTAATTACCTATGCAAGTCCAAAGTATGCAGCACCCTCTTATTGTCAGTTTAATGGAGTTGGGGAAAAAGTAGGCAGATTAATAGACTAATTAGGCATAAAAGAAGGGTTAGTACACAAGGACACTCTGTCCTCATGAAAGATCAAAAAAGGAGGACAAGCCATAAGGGCCTGTAACTCAGACACCTGTCTGGCAGAAGTAAGATCTAACAAAAAAACAGTCTTCCAGAAACAATGTGGCAAGGAAGCTTAAGCAGCATGCTCAAAAGAAGCCTGAGTCAACTTCTACAAAACAAAATTAAGATCCCAGGGAGCAGGAACAGTCTTCCAGGTAGGTCTAATATTAAGGATGCCTGTAAGAAATTGTTTCACCTCAAATCTAGAAGCTGAATGAGGAGAAAAGGGCAGACAAGCAGAGATAGTTAATAAGTGGGCCTTAATAGAAGAATAGACCAAACCAGCATTGAGCAACTCACATAAATAAGAGAGAACTAAAGGAACATACACTGTAAGTGGGTCCAGGTTATGAGAGAGAGACACCAAATAGAAAACCTCTTCCATTTGCATAAGTTAGATTTCTTAGTAATAGATTTCATGGCCTCCTTCAGGACTTACAGCACATCCTCAGAAAAAAAGGTGTCTATGAGGAATCAAAATCTTATCACCCTCGGTGTCAGTTGAAGAGTGGATAGGTGGGGATGGATGAGAGTTCCCTTCTCTTGTGAGAGTAGCTCCACCCTGTGAGGTAACATGTGATGATTGCTCCTGGCTAAATGCAGAAGAAAAGGGAACCAGTACTGTGAAGGCCAAAAGAGAGTTACTGACAAGATTTTGGGAGCATCCTGTTGAAATTTGAACAGGACTTTTGGAATGAGAGGAAGGGGGGGATGCATAAAGAAACATCCCCTTCCAAGAAACTGAGAGGGCTCAGACCCAGAATGACAGTCAAGAACCATAGCAGGAACTTCTTCCACAACTAAAAACAGGAACTTCCCAGGGTCCCTTGAAAAAAATCAACCATGGTTCCCCTGAACATCTGAGAAGGATGCCTGCAAAGCCTCTTTGGACATGCTGCCAGTTGGATCCTCACCAGTCTCCAACACCGTCACAGCAGAGAAATCTGACAACACATCTGGGTGAGCCTCCAGGCTTGTAATGCCCTCAGGAGAAACACCTGGCAGAGACTGGACAGCAGAAGATTTCAGTTGTACCTTTTTCACCTACTTCTTCCCTAATGGCTGACTTTCAGGGCAGAAGATTCCCTTTATCTTATGTTTAGCGAGAAGCTTAAGATGCTGGCTCTCAAGATACAAGCAAAGGGAAGAAAACCTATTGCAAAGGGCTTTCAGGATGAATGCCTGACAAATTGAACAAGAAGCTCCTAGACAAAAACAACACTTATTGTGACAGTCTTTATGGGTAATCTGTCTCCTACATTGGCATTTACCCTTTCTGGATGACATTAACCCCAAGGAGCACAAAATAAGACAAGAAAAAACAAACCCCCCAATGGTGCACTTACCTGCAACTGCAAAGAAGTTAGAAAACAGGCGTATGTAATCACTGGAGAAAGAAAATGCATTCAACTGGCAGTGAACAGACCAATTGTGAAAAGATATGTTTGGACTGTTAGCAAAAAAGTTCTGACTATGTAGGCCTGAAAGTCACCTATATTTTCTATGCTACGCAATGAGTATTTGGGTGTTGTTCGATGTACCTTTAAAGCAACAGGAGTCTTTGGTAGACTGGCCAGATGTCTGGCTTCCATGGCGGGGAATCCCATTATGTTAGGAATACTGCAGCAGTGAATGTAAGGACATTGTAACATATTCTGGTGTACCTGCTGAACTGAGTAGTAGTTTAAAATATTTATCTTCCATTAGTATAGATCAGAATCGAGGTACACCTGTACAGTATATTCCATCCATCACCCCTTTTACCATCTTTGCACATGGAATTGGAGTGTCATTTCAACAGTGACAATAATCTACAGCAAAGGTTTATACCACCAAGTGACTGATCTTGCTGTGGCTGTTCATCAATACCATACACACGATCACATCTCTTACCAATTTAGTATATCTAGTCCTCTTACTGCATCTTTTTGGAATCTGAAGCACCTGGAAGAAACCGTGTAAACGCAAAGAAGATATACAGACTTTACAAAGAAAGCACCCCAGCTGAGAATCGAACCAAAGAATCTCTGGCTATGAGGTAACAGTGCTATCTGCTGCATCACTGTGCCACCCTGTATAGTATATTATCACCCCAATATTTATTTCAGAAATGTTCCCAAACCTGCAATTTTTATGTAGAATTAAGATAAGAAACAGATTCCTAACTGATGTGCATTTTCATGTATTCTGACATATTCTTTATTAACATTATATAATACATAATGCATGCAGTAGCATTAAACCGATACATACCTCACTGCATAATGCTTGTTAATAGTAGATTTATTTTCCACAAAAGAGGTAATGTTAAACAGTGTCTGTGTGTGCGCGCGCGCACGCGCGCGTGTGTGTGTGTGTGTGTGTGTGTGTGTGTGTGTGTGTATATATATATATATATTTATATATATATATATATATATATATATATATATATATATATATATATACACACACACACACACACATAGTATTTATGCTTTATAGATAAATATGTAATACATGTACTATATATATATATATAAGTATAGATCCACTCCACTTTTAAATGTCAAAATTCCGAAATCTCGACATTTAAAAAAAAACGTACTGAAAACATCGAGATTTCAGAATCTCGACATTTAAAAGTGTGTAAAAAAAACATAGACAGAGACTTTCAATAAACTGTTTGCATGGGGGTTCAAGCCCCCCTGCACCCCACCCCCCACTTAAATATACCAACTCTGAGATCGCGCTACAGTGAAGAGAACGATAATGCTCCTGTTGCAGTTACCATTCTCTTCACTGTAGTGCAATCTCGGATTTGATATATTTAAGTAGGAGGGGTGTGGGGGGATGCAGGGGGCTTGTCCCCCTGTAAACAGTTTCTTTTACTTTATTTTTTTTAACCCACTTTTAAATGTCAAGAGTCTGAAATCTCGATGTTTTAGGTACTTTTTTTATATTGGGTCCCCTCCTCTTTAATATATTTATTAATGACTTCCGCAACTCTATCCCCTTCTCTAATATCATCCAATACACAGACGACTCAACCATTATTTGCTCAGCCACTTCTGTCCCCATACTTCTAAAGCTAACTCAAGATGCTTTTTCAACCACTGAACAATGGATGAAAAAAAACACTTAGCACTCAATGCTTCTAAAACCAAATTAATGGTATTTACTCCCTCTAAAGTCACCCCTTTTCAACAAAAACACATTTTGTATTACTAGTCATAACAACACAACTCTGGAACTGGTATCAGAGACCAAGCTACTTGGTGTCCAAATTGACAATCAGCTTAAATTTAACTCCCACATACATCTAAATATCAAAAAATCCCATAAAAAACTAGGTATGCTTTATCGACAAAATCATTATCTTACACCCACCACTAAACTCACCCTCTCTACATCTTTTCTCATCCCCTCCCTTCTCTATGGAGCTCCACTCCTAACTAATCTACAATCCTCTCTGAAAACTCAACTCTCATGTTGCTACAACAAAATCGCCAAGTTCGCCACTAGCCATAAGTCCTCCACTCACCACTGTTCCTCTCTCCACAAACTAAAATGGCTAGAACTACCCAATATCCTTATCTATACCCAACTCACTCTAGCACACAAGCTCATTTTCAACCCCTCACTCTGTCCCTCCCTTTCCTCTGCATTTAAAATGCACCTACCTGACAGAGTGCTAAGGTCTAACAACCAAAATCTTCTAGAAGTATACAAACCAGCTCGTCCCCCAGGCAAACACCTTCTAGCCTTTAGTCTAGCACAACTCTGGAACTCCCTACCACCATCCATTCGTACTACCCCTAGTTACTCTATCTTCAAAAAAACTCTTCATTCATATCTAGTATCCCAGTGGGAATGCTCCTGCTGCCACCCTACATAACTTACCCTGCAAATGTTCATCTTCTCTTCTTTTCAATAGCATTCTTCCTTTTAACTTCTCTTCCAATTCATATATTCTTGTTAATTACTTGCTAAATGTATATAATTCTTGGCTACACCTCTTACTGCAAGTTTACTAACATGTATTAACATTCCTGTATATATTTTGTAATTATTCCTTTAAAATTCTATATTACCTGTTCATTTATCACTAATCTAGACTGTTTGTAATATTTGTCCCTGTCTAATCCAGTTGTATATTTTCAATCTATGACATATAGTAATATTGATAGTCTTTGGTCTGCTCTATTCTATAACACATGTAAGCTTATAATCTACGTCATATTGTAACCTTGATTGTTTATGGAGCTTTTCTCCCCAGGACTCCATTGAAAACGGGTTCACTTTGGCCCAATGGACTATCCTGGTAAACCAACTGCTTATAAATAAATAAAAAAAAAAAAATATATATATATATATATATATATATATATATATATATATATATATATATCCAAGCAAAAAATAAACCAGCAATGAAATGAAGCACAGCTCCTTCATTCATAAACGATACATGTAAACTTTCAGATAAAATAAACAATACTTTTAATAAGGTTAGCTCTTTCACCACCAAAATAGTGGTTTCATCAGACCTTAGGGCCGTGCTACAGAATCCTGAAAACCCAAAATCCTAAGACCAAAATCTCGAAAGTTCAAAATACTGAAAACTCAAAATACTGAAAACACACAGGATACTAACACTAAGTATATTCCAGCACAAGTACATACAAAAACATATTATTCTTCAACTATACCCCCATGTGAAGGGGCTGCGCCCCCCACACCCCCTGCTAATTAAATGTAGCAACTCTGAAACTGCACTTCTAAGTGCAATCTTGGAATTGATATAGTTAAGTAGCAGGGGATGTGGAGGGGTGCAGCCCCCCACATGAAGGGTGCAGGGGGGTTTGTATCCCTGCTTATACTTGAAGAAGAGTAATGCGGTTTGTTGTTCATAGATTAGTACCAGGCTAACTGCCCTTGTGAGCCATTTTAAGCCTAGCCAATTACCCCCTGTGAGATTCAAATTCTGTACCTTGTGTTGGTAAGGCAAACACCTTAACCATTAGGCCACCCTTAACTGTTAGGCCACACTCCCAACCCTTTTATTTGTTTCTGTATGTACTTGTGCTGGAATAAAGTAAGTTTTGGTGTCATGTGTGTTTTCAGTATTTTGAGTTTTCAGTATTTTGAACTTCTGAGATTTTCAGGATTCTGTAGCGCTCCCATATATATTTTCTATATATATATATATATATATATATGAATTTATACATCGGAAATGAAAATTTCCGAATTAACCTAAAGTCGAAAACAGCTGTGTATTGTCGAAAATGTCGCTCGCGACATTTACGGCAATACACACCACTCCCACCCGTCCCGTAACTACCTACCTACCTAGCCTAAACTCACAGTTATGCAAGGGGGCAAGCCCCCCTGCACCCCCCACACCCCCATACCTTAATATTCCAACTCCGAGATCGCACTACAGTGAGGAAAGGGATGTATTTCCCTAACCGCACTGTACCGCATCCTCACATGAGCTTAACGTTAGAATTGCGAATGCACAGTCCATTCACAATGGTAACGTTCGCTCACATCACCTGCCGAAATATGAAGTATTCGAACATCTGAAACTTCAATAAGCTAACAAAGATCTAGATATATATATATATATATATATATATATATATATATAGATCTTTGTTAGCTTATTGAAGTTTCAAGACCATATGATTGAAGTTTAGGAACTTTGAACATTAAAAAGAAAATAAGAAAACAAAAAAGTTCTATTTTTTTGCAGCGGGCAAGCCCCCCTGCATACCCCCAACACCCCCTGCTGATTAAATATACAATCTCTGAAATTGCACTACATTTGTGGAAAAGGGTAAATTTCCAGTTCCGCTCTGTACCACAGTCTCCATTCAAAATGTTCTAAGTTTCAAAACTTCAATCATATGGTCCCAACCATATGAATTTCAAAGTTTTGAAACTTCGATAATCTCATAGGGATCAATATGTATCTATATATATATATATATATATATATATATATATATATATATATATATATATTGAATTAGTGGCAATAGTTGGCATTATGTTGACTTGCTGAACATTGACACTGTAACATTGAATTGCAAAACACTGACACCTTCTGCACATCCTCCAAAGTTACTCCTTGAAACATACATTAATACACTGTTTTTGCAGGGGCAAGTCCCCCCCCCCCTGCACCCCCATGGACAGTCTACACTCCACTGCTCCCTGCTAATTATATATTCTAACTCTGAGATTGGACAGTGCTGGGGCAAGAGGCATATTGCCCTTTACTGTGGATTATCCTTTAT